>NC_092862.1:44426902-44427625 GCF_032062135.1 Pyxicephalus adspersus | reverse complement strand
AACAAAGTGCGTGGCATTCCCAATCAATCATTCATCAATCTGCCAGGATTGATGAACAACATTAGAGGACCACTGTACACACGCTAGATTTTTGGCCAAAATGTGCACGTCTTCTCATCTCAGGTGACAACCATGTATTGTGTGCTAAGTATTACTATTCTCCTAATACCCAGCGGGTACTCTATGAATGGAGACCTCATATTAGCAGCATGTCATTACCCACAATAGGTCCTGCAGACTTGTTTATTTCATGTAATCAATGTGTTCTTTCCAGCAGAACACGTATCTGTATATTTCCGGGGAGATTTCTTTGTATTACAAATTAAAGCAGAAGGTGAAAGTCATGATGACCCTAAATGTCAGCTTACGTAAAGATTTTTTTTTCTGTTACATAAAACAAAAGCTACTTCTGCTTTGCCAAAAACCACCGGCTATGGTGAGCTCCTGGGAACTCTGTACAGGGGGCACGGTGTACGTCTATGGGATCAATACTTCTAAATGGGGCGCTTACAGCAGGTGTTTGGGGTCACACATTACACCTCTTGCAGGGCTATTCATTCTGGAACTTTCTGATGAGCCTGCTATGATCAGATGAGTATTTCTCTGATGTTTTACATCACTGGATGATCACATTAGGGGCGTGTGGAGGGGGCACAGCGTAGGGATGAGTATGGGGGCACAGCGTAGGGATGAGTATGGGGGCACAGCGTAGGGATGAGTATG
>NC_092862.1:44042495-44091047 GCF_032062135.1 Pyxicephalus adspersus | reverse complement strand
CCATAAGACGCACCCTGATTTTCCCCCCACTTTAGGGGGAAAAAAAGTGCGTCTTATGGTCCGAAAAATACGGTACTAGTACCGCCCTCAGTTTTTAAATCTCTTCAAAGCAAAATTATCAATTTTATCTGGGGGGGAAAAGCGAAGCAGGATCCAAAGGAGTACAATGCTGACCCCTCGTACTCTGGGGGATTTGGGGGTTCCTCTCTTTAGTCACTATTACATAGCTGCCCAAATCTCAATTTTCACAATCCACATGGTGGTATTTGGTACCGGATAGACTCTCTAAATGCTACCCTTTGGTTTCTCCTTTATGTTTTCAAGGGTGTGACACCAGGGGCACAATGTTGCATTTGTGGTGGACTTGCCCCCTTGCCTAAATTTATTGTAAAGAAATATTTCATATCAATTCCAGGGTCTTTTGGAGAGATATTCGGAGCTCTCCAGAGGTTGCACTATTTAGCAAGTGTGATCTGGAGGCTTCTAAATTTTCGCGGAAACTCCTGATACTGATTCTGCTTGCGGCTAGGATCACGCTTGCTAAATCCTGGAAATCTAATACGATAGGTCTGGGTCCTTTCAGCGCCAAGATGGATTGGATTATGGTTAATGACAGAATGACACATATTCTCCAAAACTCATTGGAGAAATTTGATAAGATCTGGGACCCCTGGAAAAGATTCACATATACTTCTACAGACCACTAAAGTAGCTTTTAAACAAAAGTAGGTTGTTCCCCCCCCCCCCCCCTTTGCCCATTCGTCTTGTCTGGTGTGTTTTTTTCTTGTCTTGTAGTTGTCCTATTTTGGTGGTTACAGATGTACTGGTTTTGATCCAGGTATATTGAAATGCTTAGGCTGTTAATTTGACTTCTGACCGGTCTTATCTTTCTTCAAGCATATTCTACTTTATTGTCTAGATTCTTGTAATGATTATGCTTTGTCATTATTGATGACTGTTTAATATGTTTATGACTGTTAAAATCATGGGTCCCCTCCCTTTTCACCCCTTGTTTTGTGTTAATTCTTTACATTTTTAAATCGCACCACATCCTTTTTATATATAGTCAAATCCAAATTTTTAAAGGTGATATTGATTTTTCAGGTGCTTAATATGAACAATCACAGTTAAAACTAATAAAATTATACAATTTATTGTGTAATGCTTTAAAAACATGTCACAAAAATTACTTGCATATACATATTAAATAAACAGTCCATGTTACATAGTTACATAGTAGGCTAGGTTGAAAAAAGACATAAAGTCCATCAAGTTCCAGATATAAAACCTTATTGACATAGTTGGTCCTGAAGAAGGCAAAAAAAAACCCTGGAACAATTTGCTTCAACAGGGGAAAAATATTCCTTCCTGATTCCATGAGGCAATCGGATATTCCCTGGATCAACAGACACTGTTTTTTTTTTTTACTTTAAAGCCTTAATACCCAGTTATATTCTGTGTTTCTAGAAAACCATCCATCTTTTTCTTAAAGCAATCTCTAGTAGTTGCTGAAACTACTTCCTGAGGGAGTCCATTCAACATTTTCACAGACCTTACAGTGAAGAATCCCTTCCTTATCCGGAGCATAAACTTCTTTTCCTCCAGACGCAAAGATCTCTCCTCATAGCTGCGCTCCTCTATTCCTTTTATTAGTTTAGTTGCCCTTCTCTACACTCTCTCCAATTCCTCAATGTCCTTTTTGTGAACTGGTGCCCAAAACTGGACTGCAGATTCCAGATATGGTCTGACCAATGCTTTGTACAGGAGCAGGATTATGTCTCCATCTCTGCAGTCTATTCCTCTTTTAATACAAAAAAGTACTTTGCTAGCTTTAGATATTGCAGCTAGGCATTGCATGCTATTATTATTATCCCCCAAGTGTATTCCCCCTAGACCAGCGGTGGGCAAACTTTTTTAGTCAGGGGCCACAATATGAAATAAAATTTGACAGAGGGGCTGGGCCGATGGGAGAGTGGGTGGGGTTATGCCATCATGACGACACTGAACTTGACATCATGGCATAGCCCTGCCTACTCTCCCATCACAGATCTGAGCCTGCAATGGGAGAGTGGGCAGGCTGTGTCACTGCACACAATCTGCCCACTCTCCCATCGCAGGCTCAGATCCGGGGCACGTGTTCTGCAGCTCCGGCCTGTGCACCCCCCCAGCGGGGTTCTTCTCCTGACATGGACCTAATATGGACCTAATTCCATTACATAGTTTGGTGTCATCTGCAAACACAGGAATGGTACTTTAAATCCCAAACTCTATATCAATTATAAATATGGTAAACAGTAAAGGCCCCAACACTGACCCCCAGGTCTCATGTGTTACATCAATATAGATCAATTCGCTTTTTACAGTCCTTGACGCGTTTCACCCATAGGCTTCATCAGAAGGACACAACGTTTTAAGAACTTCAAATGTATATTTGTTCAGATGTTTCAATTTCCTAATTAAACATATCCCATGTCAGTTGAATGTTCTTCCATTACAGAAATGTATATGACAAGTATCACACCATAAAGCTTTTTAGTGCAGTTGTGAGTATTGTGACCCCTCTATATTATATGGCAACACTTTTTTATTTTCACCACTGTGTAAAAGTAGCTAGATAAGATTTTACCTTTGGCTGTTTTTCCCCCTCTGGACAAAGCACAATAGATCACCTTAGTAGTTTTCAGTGTTGCTCTGACAGGGTCACAAACTGCGGAGGGTCACAAACTGTGGGTTTGTGGATTTATCTGTAATTTATCCCAATGACCAACAATGAAAGAGGCATTATTCCCCATGAACACCACACTAATGTGTACTGTGAGCTTGAGTTTTTTTTTTTATTTTTTTTTTTTACATATTTGGTATTTTATCAAACGCTAGCAGTTTCAGGTTGGGTATTCTGTAATCAAGACCCAGTTTATTTTTCTGTTCCCTCTGCACTTCTAAGATGGCACACTTAGACAACTGCTATGTAGGTGGATTTCTCTATTACTCCTGGTGTATATTCCTAAACCTCCACAATTTCTGTTTCGCATTCCATTGTTGGTTTGTGATCTGAAACTGGTTTATTGGAATGTAGCAGGCTTTATTAGTCCACCAAAATTCAAAAAGTTACTATTATATCTTGAAAAACAATCTCCTGGCATACTTTTCTTACAGAAGACTCATTGGAAGTGTGATACTCCTCTCTTGAATCTCCTAGGTTGGGAGATGTGATATTTACCATTACAAAACTAAAAGCAGGGTGTTCTTCTTCTCCAATAAAACTTTAGAACTTACAATATAAAATTATTTCTACTAAGTTGGATCCCAAAAGTTGGTACTTTTTTTTGTTAATGGAATTAGAAGGGACAATTAATATAATATGTTCTACTTACGCCCCTAATACTAATTTGTCCCAGTTCTGCACTGGCCCACTTAGAAAAATGTTAGGAGGCTATTAACCTTCTTTGATATTGGCACAAGATCCCAACATAACTGTGGATCCCTTGATAGATCGTTCCAATCCATCCTGTAGTAGGCCTTATGCATCCACTCACAAAACTGATGTTTGGCACCTTTTTCACCCAACTGAAAAGGTTTTTGTAAGGCCCATGCCACTTTCTATGCTACTAACAGAGACTCTGTTCTCAAGTGTGTCAGAATGTTCCATTGGAAATATTTCTCTATGGCCCCTTTGATTCTCTTTGAGATTGCATTAACCAATCCAAAAGGTCTTTCTATGCAGGTTTTGACCTTCTTGACCAGATCCTCTTTATTCAATAAATAAAAACCAATAGACAAATTGTAAGGCCCTGGTCAAGCACCAGTGGTCACTAGACGCCAGCCCCAATCTAGCTCTGCACTTTTCATCTATAGCAAGCCCCCACTCAGAAGGCTAGCTGTGCTGTCCCAGCACACAGTTGCCATCAGGACTTCTGTGCAAAAAGTATGGTGTCTGGGGAAGGAATGTCAGAGGAACAGGAGCCCACAGATAATGCAATACAAGACAGTCCAGCGGAGACAAGTCCAGAAAACAGAATCCGAGGTCATACAAAGGAAATCCATCCACCAAACAAGGTATTCTTTGGTTATAAAGAACAGAGTCAGGGTCACAGGTAACTGTGTGTCCAGGCAGCATACAATCTCATGATCAGGAAACAGGCAAAATCGGCAACAGTAAACCTAACAAATAAACACACCAGCAGAAGGCCATCCAAGCTTATTTCAGCAACAGGCAACTGCAGACAGTGAGCAAAAAGTCTATAACAGGGGTCAGCAAACTTTTTATGGCTACTAGGCCATTTTAGGAGGTCAAGAAAGCACACTAGGCCAGACTCTCTCTCAAGTCCCTCACTGATGGCTCTGCCTCCCCACCAGGAACGCCCCTGAAAGGAAATCCCTCTCCTCTGCAATGCATTTGGAGGAGAGGGAATGTCCCCTTACCCCTGCGGCGGAAGTGTTAACGCTGGCCGTGGTAAATTAGGAAGGGGGGCATAACAAGGAGGCTCAAGAGCCATATGTGGCTTCCGAGTCGCGGGTTGCTGACCCCTGGCAGCCGTGATTAGGTTGGATCGACCAGGGGGGCGTTAGGCCGGAACAGACTACTGGCTAGGCCGTATCTGGCCCAAAAGCCAGAGTTTGCCTACACCTGGTCCTTAAAGTCTCCTAACACAAATGGTCTAAAAGAAAACTTGTCCCCTAGGTGTTTTGGTGTACACTGAAGGTGGATATATGGGGGCTTTTACCTCACAAAAAAACATATGAAGAGCTTCTGAATAATGTCACTCACACATAAAAATATATAAAGTTATTATATCTCAGCCAGAATTACACAATAAAGATGTCATGTCAAAAGGCAGTATTGGATCCTTATTCAAATGTTGCCCCTCAAGTGCATATCACCTAATTTCCTGCTAAACATATATTTTATTGATGTACTAACAAAATCGGTACTTTCCTGGGCTAGACTCTTTGGTCCTAAGTGGCCCATCGTTACAGTTAAAGAACCAGATACCGGCCACCTGCACACAGCCCATCTGACCATTTTATCTGATTTCCTAAAATATTAATAACAAATGTAGTCTGCACAGTCATCTAGACCAGACTTACTCTCATGTATGCTTAATTAAGTAAAGTTTTCAAATTGTCTTGAGCTTTTGCTCCAGCTCAAACATAGACCTAGTAGGAGCCAGGTCCATATTACTGGAACTAGGAAAAAATAATAAACCAGTGGAGGATAAACTGAAAACTGAGATTGAAGTGGTTGGATGATGCTAAAGATCTGATCCATGCATGTTGGTAAAAACTTATCAACATACCAAGGTTTTCTAAGATTGTAGTGCAACACAATGTGTAACACACTTGTATTTCATAAATCACATGTGCTTTATCTTTCAAATTTACCTTTGTAAGAAAAACCTTTATATAATAAATAAAAAATAAATACACATGGCTTGGTGTCCTATCCTATTCCTTGCCTGTGCATAATAATCTAAATGACTATTGTTACCACAAGGACATTCTGTGATTGTATCCCTTGGACTTCTATTATTGTAATTAAGATAATGTGACAGAATACACAATGGACGTAAGAGGTCATATTATTGGACTTGGGAATACAGGCTGTCATTATCTTTGTGCTTCCTCAATATATGAAGGTCCCTGTTATAAGACTATAGAGACCTATGAAGAATTAAAAATGATTCCAAACCGTTTTCCCTGTCGATTTAAAGTCTTAAGTTAAACAGAAATGGCACAAGAGCATCCGCCCACAGTGGAATTAGGTATAAAATCTTTAGTAGAACAAAGCAGTTACAGTATTACCATCACCAGCTGTAAACTGTTCCAATCTGAGCTGTCCCAAGGACAAGGAATGCTAAACACAGAACCATTGCTCATATAATTTTACCAATAACTACACTGTCTTTAGTTCTGTAATGACAACAACAGACTGTATATTCAAAGTGTACATGGGGCACGGTTTATACAATGAACATCAGTGTGGAAATCAGCTATGTTTTACCTAATGTCGACAGAAATATGAGTGATGGGAATTCTACTGAAGATGAAGAAAACACAGCTTTGTCTGAAAGCACAACTATATTCTTGTATATCTTTATACCTCTGATTACTTCTGTCACTGTCCTTGGTAACGTTATTGTCATCTTAGCTTTTATTAATGACAAAAGACTTCGAAATCAAAGTAACTTTTTCCTCCTTAATCTGGCAATCTGTGATTTTTTTATTGGTAAGTCTTATTTTTCCTTTTAGTATTATAATGAAGTACAGAGATGGACTAAAGGGCTGTCAGTCTTTTATCAGAAATGTATGTATTAACTGACCCCCCCCCCCCCCCCCCTTCTATCAAGCTATTAAAATAAAACAATTGTATTAGAATTTATTTAAATAATGACAATAATGAAATTTGACAAATTTTGTTTGCATGAATTTTCTCGATATTAGCTGCCCATGTCTGTGCTTCTTATTTTTTGCACTCCAGGGTGTGGTATGAAAAGTTTTTGGATTTTTGGAAGTGCAGGGTGTAGCATGAAAAAGTCTGAAAAGAAAGCAGCCATAAGAAGAATGTATAGCTTGTCTTAGTTGCCCTTTAATTTTTAAAAATGTTGATTGCTCATTGATTACTACCTGTAGGGATGAAAGGTTTATGCAGACTGCTGTAGTTGCCTTGCATTAAACATTTCTGTTGGTAATTCAGCAGTGCTAGGTGCAGAAATCAAAACATATGAGGAATTCATTACAATAGCATTTGACAAATCATGCAGACTGGCAGAGCTCACAACAGGAAATTGATTGAATTTCACAAATTGTATCATATAACATGAAATTTCTATCTTGTATTTGCAAGGAGCATTCTGTATTCCAGTGAGTGCATCCTTTATCATAACTGGAACGTGGACACTTGGTAACTTCCTCTGCAAGATTTGGTTAATAGCAGACAACCTGATGTGCACTGCTTCAGTGTTTAATATCGTTCTTATCAGTTATGACAGGTTTATGTCTATCACTCTGGCAGTAAGTATTAACCTTTTTTAATAAAATACTAATGCTTTACTAAGGTAGTGTAATATTTTTAAAAAATATTATAACATCCTTACAGTAGATCCCTGTTTTGGAAGTAGCAGTTTGTAGACTCATTGACTTGGGAAATCTATTTTTTTCTGAAAATGACAGTAAGGCACATGATGCATGGCGTATAGTTTAGTGCAGTGGTTCCCAAAGCCTACTGTACACCAGCGGGAACTTCCAGATTGATCTCTTGTGTGACTGTGCCTACATAGCTCTGGGCCATGACATCAGCCAGCCAGTAGAGGAGGAGTATGGGACTGAGAATATGTAAAGGTGAGTAACCCCTAAACGCCAGCTTAAGTAGTCATTGGGGCATTTTAAGTCCCAGGGTTTTAACTGATTGCATTAAAAAAGAGGTTTTAGTGCATATGTTTGAAAATATTTGTGGAAGCCATACTACCTCTCAGGGCCCCTCTGTACAAGGTGCTTCCTAACTTTAACCACAACACCCCACCAGCAATAGTTATAGCAATGCTTTCTACATTTGCCACAGCAGAATTTAATACAAAGTGAGTACTGAACACCACTTATTGACATATATTGTGTACTAAGTGCTGTTGACTGCCACAGACTAATCCGTTAAAATAAATACAAAGTCAGGAATCAGATTTATTCCAACAACTTTGATATCAATAATATGATGTCTTTAAAGTTTCATTTTTGTATATTTTTTTCTCTGTTTAACTATTAAAGGATGTGACATCAGTGGAGATAATTCTAAGTTCCTACTAACATGATTCTTTATTGTTATGCTGCTTGTTCCAAAAACTGTTGTAGATGCATTTTAGGACTCCTGTTGAAGGTAAAATTTTGTATTTATATATAATATATAGTAATCCTTTGTCCTCATGTTTTCTAGGTGACATATCGTTATCAGCAAAACAACCACAGGCAGACAGTTGTAAAGATGGCCATTGTCTGGGTTCTGTCCTTCCTTCTCTACAGTCCAGCTATTATTGGCTGGGAATATCTGTATGGTGATAGTAATATTCCTGAAGGCCAGTGTTTAGCAGGGTATTATTACAACTGGCACTTCCTTCTTGGAGCCTCAACTTTTGACTTCTTTCTTCCATTGATAAGCATTTCATTTTTTAATATCAGCATATACTGGAACATAAAACTACGAAGTAAAAAGAGAAGTCATGTTCTTTCTTCACTAACTCAATGTGACATGAGAACATCTATAGAGGTGGCTGTTGTATCTACCAATGTGGGTCGAACACAGGATAAAGCATCTCTAAATGTTCACAACTCATCTTCTGAAATCAGAGGGATTCCTAGTTCAAGTAACAATGCTGCTAAACTTTCTAGGGATAAGAAAGTGGCAAAGTCTCTGACTGTTCTTGTCTGTGTTTTTGGGATTTGTTGGGCCCCATATACATTTCTTCAGACTATCCGTGCAGCTTGTCATGATGAATGTGTTGACTCTTACTGGAACCAAGTAACAAGTTGGTTGTTGTGGATTAACTCCTCAGTGAATCCAATTATTTATCCTTTGTGCCACAAAAGCTTCAGAGATGCTTTACTGAAATTGTCTCAAAAATGCAGGTTTATAGTGATGACTTTTAATAAACATTAATCTTTTCTTTTTTTAAATTATTTAGAGCCATTACAACCTTCTCTAGTGTAGTGGTAATAAAAATATATATAAAATATTTAATGCTTTGTCCTGCAATAGCAAAGTATAATGTGCTATTAGAACTAAATGACTAAAGACTGGCCCTGGGGTCATTAAATATATTCCAGTGCTTCATAATGTCTTATATTTTATTTGTAGTTGACTAATGTGCATTAATGAAAGATTTTCTAACCCTTTCCACTGTTGTTGCAGTGCAAAAAAATGCTTATACTGCCTAAAATACTACATCTATTTATTTTGGCTATTCCTACTACTCTGCAAATAAACTTTTGGTATTGACACAAAGAAAAATTGCTACCGTATTTTCTGGCGTATAAAAGACTTTTTAACCCCGAAAAATCTGTGCCAAAGTCGGGGGTCGTCTTATACGCCGGGTACTTACCTGCAGCTTGCTTCACGTCTGGCGCGGTCGAGTCCCCGCGAGTCCTCCTGTGCAAGCTGCACAGGAGAACGCGAGCCTGCACAGGAGGACGTGAGCCTGGATTAATTGGCAGACCACTCTAACCAATCAGTTGGGGGGTCGTTTTATACGCCCAGTCGCCTTATATGCCGGAAAATACGGTAACTATATCTGGGGGTAAAAAAAACCTAGATGCCCCTATACCACTATGATTAGATTTTGAGTCCTGGGTGAATTTGATTGCTGAACATTATTATCGCTAGTGTTAATGTTCGAATTCGGGTTGTCCATATATTCAACCCGAATATGGCTGTTCGAATTCGGATAGACTCGACCCGAAAAACATGGTATTCAACAGTAAAAATTAGTGAAAAAAAATGTTAAAAAAAATTAAATTAATTTTGAAGTAGTTTATTGAATGTTTGTGTTTTTTTAACTAACTTTTTTTTACAGGTTTTCCCACAATGACATTATGATTTCCCGGCTGTGCAGCCGTGGGAATCCTCCTGTCATTGCGGGATCTCCAGGGCACTATAGTCGTGTGTTCTTGGATAGAGAAACTCAATTGCTGTTGCCGTGCTGTGCTACTACTATGTGTTCTTGGATAGGGTTGCAGCGCTGAACTATGAGTTCTTGGATGGAGAAACAATCTGAATGCAAGGCATTCGGCATTTGATCACCCGGAGAATTTCTCACTATTCGATCAGTATTGAATAGTGAGATACTCGACCAACACTAATTATCATGTTCAAAATTAACCATATTCAACTTTATTATCATGTCACTGGTCTTGATCAGCTTCAATACTGGTGGAAAGCATCCAATGGTGCATCCAAGGCTTTGAGGTGGTGTGGACAGTTCAGTGTCCCACATCCCTATGGCATTTCTCTTTTGGAATTTTTTTACTTTTTTCAAATTTAGCCTCTGTCGTTGTATCTTCAAACCTCAAGTTAGCTTTTCTTCATTTAGGCATATGTATCAGTAATCACTATGGTTACATATTCCTAAATACAACCTTAAATGAAAACTTTTCCTCCAAGGTTTTATTCTTTGGTATACCTTCTCCCTCAATACATCAATGAAAAAAAATCTGTCAGGATATTGGTGCTGTCTGTGTCTTTCTTTCTTTCTGCTCCCTTAATTTCTTGTCACAAGTAGTGATGGCATTCATACCCTAGTAATACATTTTCTGCAACTTTTGAATGTTGGGTATATTAATAGATGGTGATTTGTTCTTCCACCAATATTAACCTGTGAACCCTTTAACCTTGGCCAGCGGACTCATAACAGCCAATTGGCGATGGTTGGATGGATGGTTAGGAATGCATTATAATATTCAAGCATTTACTTAAAATTTTTAAATTTAAGTGCTAAATTTATGAAAGAAAAAAAACATTTGTAAACACCAATCTGCACCAAAACCACCTCACACTACATTTACTGCAAACCCTATCACCATGTTAAAAATAAAGTTAAGGCAAAGACCTGTCAAATAACCCAAAATGGCAGGCAGACCTATTAGTGTAAAGTATTGGTGTATTTTTTATGTCATGCTGAAAGCTGTATGAAAAGGACCATTCTCCTACTGTAAAGTCATTTTTCTTTTATTCATATTGTGATGAATTAGCAAAACTTAGCAAAACAATTAAACTTAAAAGTTTGCCCATCACCAGTCAAAGGTAAGTAAGATGAATTTTCTCCAATGGGATCATGGACATCAGTAACATCTTGTCAGAAGTATGCACTGAATTTATCCAAGGTATCACATTTGTTTGCCACAAATTTTTTTTAAATTTGTTTTAGTATCCGCATTTGTAACGTAAAAATAAATGCACATCCAGAAGATATTTTGTCATTTGAATACACTGGAGACTTAATTGCTGAAAAGCTGATTTATTCCCAAATTGAAGCCTTGTTAAATCAATTATAACAAATTGTTTGGGGATTGATTTAGTAATCTGTATAAACCCAGGAGAACTTTTTGTATAAATGTATTATTTAACTTTAGAGCTGTAAATGTTATATGTGCATGTGGATTGCACATATGTCTTTGGAGTTTAAGATTTAAATGTTAAAACAAATGTATAAGTCACAGTAAGGTACAGTAACTAGAGACACTGTGCTATATCTGCCTGAAAATTAAAATGTGCAAATTGCATTCACTATGGACTATTTAGCTTTAACACAATTACTTAAATGGCAGAAATGTGCTGAATATTGAATGATCCCATACACTTCAATGGCACAATGTGATGGATATGCAGTATGTTTAGGACAGGAGGTTATTCTTCTCTACATACATATACTCCAGCCAAAGATCCATAGTAGGGTAGTATATTTGGTGATTGTATACACACAATACACCCATATTTACCTTTCTACTTTTCAGTCCACATATACCTCTTGCCGCCAGTGTTATGTGAAATTAGAACTTTAGTCTGAATGTGTTTCACCCTGCACATCCACATAATATATATTCCTAAATAAACTGTATTTAATTACTGCAAAATGAATTGAAGTGAAATTTTTGTCTGGGCACACCATATGCCATTTGGAAGACTCTTCTTGGTCTCATTTCTGTCTGTGTATTTTATAAGTGTTGATGGTATTGGTAGGCATTTGTTAAAGTACATGCTACCTCATCCTTAATTGTGCGCTGATTTTATCTTTGAATATTGATACTGCGTTTAGTCTATAAAGACTTTTGTTTATTCCTGCAGTTGTAAATAAAGGAAATATTAAAGCAGAGGCTTTCAAAAACAAAGACACTTACCTTAACTTTCGCAAAGTCCTCGATCCCCCCACAATCAGATTCTATTCAGTCCAATGCCGTTCCAGTTTTCTTCTTCTTTTAGCTTGCGCCACCATCTTCTTCCTTTTTTTCTGGGTTCTTCCTTCATCATATTTTACACTGGACAGGCCTGGGTGACAATTCCTTCTGAAGTGTTGATGACACATGCGTAAGATTGGCACTTTTTTTACATTGTGTGGGAAGCCCACAAGTCAATAGACATTATTATTATGTACAATGTGTTATAGATTATGATATATGTTGTATGTACTTTTTAAATGTTTTTTAACAACGAAATCCAAATACATTTACTAATTAAGTTTTACTTCTTTTTTTTTGTAATTTGTTACATATATAAAGTCCCTCTTGTCAAGCACTTCTTAGAGTGTTAATTTTTCTCCTTATTGTCTCTGCAGATGCCTATTCTTGCTGTTTTTCTATATAATTTTGATGTTTCAGCATGAATTCCCAGAGCCGTTAACATATATATAAAATTACATTTAAAGAATAATGCTGCCAGTAGCTATTAATCACATGGTGCTTTGATTAAACTGTGAGCCCATCCCATCCACTTTCTTTAATTATTGGAAGATTCTGCTGTGAAAGCATCTACAGAATCACAATTATTTTTTGTCCCCTGATGTAAAAGGATTTCAATAGAAGAAGTTCAATGATCCCTGTTTGTTGATGGTATGCTTTTAACACCTAATAATTCTCTTTGGTAGTCTATCAGGCTATAAAATTACCGATGGTAACACAGCCATCGGAACCCCCAAAGAAAACTGTCGTACTTTACTTTCTCCCTTACAGGTAGAAATTGAAATTTACAGCATGGCAGATCATAACAGATAGCTGATATAGAATTTTTTATTTTATTATGTACCTCTTAGGAGTATTTCACTAGTGAGATATATTATTTTAGGATTTCAGTTAAAGAGTCCACAGAGTCAAATGAAATATGAAGCAATATTCTCTGTATCAGGATGTTATACTTCTCCCTCCCTGATTGTGTTCAGAATGGCAATGTTTTGAACACTGTCCTTCCTTCTATATAGCCTGGCCATTGTTTTATGGGATGGTATTGTTGGTTACACACACATTTCTGAAGGACTTGTATTGGTGGATTTCATAACACCTGGTACTTCAGCTGACTGAATCAATAATTGGTTTTGCCCTTTCATTTTTTAGAATTTAATTCTTTAATCTCAGCATCTACTGGAATATTTCTATAATGAGAAGTGGCAATCATCTGTTTGGTTTTCAGAAGTAAAAGACAACGGCAGCCCACACATTGTAGCAACCAATGCAGTTCTGTCTTCAGCTTCATCAGCCATGGAAGATGACTGCAAACTACTTGTAAAAAGTAGCATACACAATGATTCTGCTTAGACAGGGGAAAGTAGCTAAACATCAAGTTATCCAAAGACAAGAAAATTGCCAAATCAAATTTTGGGTCGATTCATTCCTTGCCTAAGAGAAGACGACAGTAATCCCCCAGAGCCCACACCCTGCTGGGATTTTTGTTCACACATCTCAGAAGACTACAGGATATCCTGAAAGCAACCTATGAGTTTCAGTGGTTCATCATTAGGAGGCCAGCTGTTAATATTAGGAAGTGACAGAAGAGCTGTAAATCCAAGATAGGGAGATGAATAGAGTATGCAGCAAGGTGGTGGTATAAAAAAATCAGTAAGAGGTTCGATGGGGATGTAAGTATGTTTCTTATAAATAAAACAGCAAATGAAATGATGAATAAAAACCGAACAAGCAGCTTACAGACAGCAGTAAAATTCCAGATTTGGTTAAAATTTGATTTTGATTCAAGAAAATCATATATAATGCATTCCTTTGTTTGTGAGCTCCTTTGAGTAAAATATCTATGATTGGAATATATTGGAACATGTAGCGTGATGTCAAATTAATGTATGCCAAAATCAATTGCTATGTGCTGTGCCTAAAGGATGAATACTTTTTTACATTCAAGCAGTGCATAATGACTGATTCTGAGTTATCATTGTCAATTGAATCCATTATGGGCTTAAAGTTTCTGAGTAAAGCCAACAACACATCAGTGTACCTATATGTGTGTCTCAAAGAACTGCTAAACAGACTGAAACCATTAACCATGCTATAGGATCGCCACTTACCAGTTTTTTGGTAAGTCTGGCATCTTTCACAACTGGACAATATAAACTTGTAGATTTATGGACCTTTTCCAGACAGTCAGACAGACATATAGTAATTCCATATTGGACCATAATCTAAAGGGTGCAAGGGCGGAAAGTGCAAAGTTAACACACAGCCGTAGGAGGACACAGGGTGTTTCAAGTGGTGGATAGGCAACAAGCCATAAGGGATACTGCTAATTTGTTGTGCCACCAAAAGTTATGGGAGATTTGCCCAGCTATTTTACCTGAGCACCTTCTTCCTTCCCCTATGTCTCTCCTCTTTGTCCTACTCCTTTTACAGGAACAATACCTTGGAAACACCATCATGTGTACTTAAAAAGCTCCACAGGATACACAATACTGCAAAAGAGAAAAAAGTGCAATGTTGTGTTTAAACCAGTTCAGTAAACACCAACAGTCATAAAAGCCAAGTGCTGCTGAGGGTTCTGCAGGCCCAGGCTGAATTAAGACTGATACCCCAACAAGCTCCCACCTGGCAAAGTTGTGATTAACTGGGAAGTGAATGTCATGGCAAACATGGTTACAAATTTCTTAACCAGGTACCCAGATTAACAGTTACTACTGGATAATGCTAAGAAATATTGTACAGACTAAGTTGTCATATTCCTATGTGTCTAAATATAGGGCCTGATTTATTAATGCTCTCCAAGATTGGAGAAGATACATTGCCATGGGAGAACCTGGATGATCCAGCAAACCTGAATTGGAGTTCCTAAAAAAAATACTATTAGTTGGCAAATGTTTTCAATCCTGTTACAGATATATATATATATATATATATATATATATATATATATATATTTCTGGTTTGCTGAACCACCTAGGTTCTTCCACGATCAATCTTCTGAAATCTTGGAGAGATTTCATAAATCAGGCCCATAATATACACTGCAGAAGCTCTATTAGCAACAGAGATCTGTCATGTATTATGTGATTGAATATAAGCCAATCACATGTGTAGGAACTGGTGTACTTCTTACATAGATATTTTACCCATAATTAGGGCTCATATTAAGATCCCTATAGCAGGTTTGTTTTCTGATAATTTTGTAGGATGGGTAGTTTTTTCATTATTTTATTATAATTGCTGGTGTGTCATGTTTACAGTTCTCCAGGGAAACATTTTGTAATTTGCAGATTCAGTCATGTACTGTCGGCTGGAATAGATGCTCTTAGGGATCAGAAGTAGAGCAGTGGAGTCACTGTAGAAGGAGGGAAGTGTTGGTCCACTAGGTAAAGATTAATGGAAGGAGGCTATGATATGGAGTTTCCATCCATTATAATCAAGAACCATTGTCTGTGGATCGGGGGAGCAGCTGAATAACACTAATATCGAAACATCTCTTTTCTAACTGTACAAACTGTGTAACTAGCTTTGTACTTATTTGCAATACTGACACAGTTATGAACATGTGAGTGTGACAAGTGACTAATTCAAAAATAACAGGCCAGCACCCACCTGCCATAAGCTATCTAGGTCATATTCTCACCCAGTACCAAAGGTTTCTCTCCAGGAGATGTAGAACAAATCTACAAAATTCTGCAAGCCTATGATGTTTTGGTGTTCTCTGTCTATCTCAGCAATAAGTTGCCAGAAGTGGCGTGATGAGCACTAATGAAGTGATCAAATATGATATAACATAGGAGTGCCTGTCTGGAGTTATCCCAGTGTATTTCTCAATTTATCAGAAAAAAATCACCTGTATCAATACATAGCCATGCAATGGGTCCTAAAAATTGGCGTGGCTTTTTATTAGTCATTGTGTGGGCATATAACGTGATGAAAGTGTCAAACAGGACCCCTTCCATGCTGCCAGGGTCTCCTGCCCCTCTCTGGTCGTTACTGCTGTAGGGCATTATGGAAGAGCCTACTTTGCAAAACAAATTTTGTTTCTGGGTCAGTAACTCAGGGTTAAAGCCATTAGATCAGTAAAACAAGAAAGCTACTTGAGCTGCTTGATTAGATGGAGTCATCATGGGGGCAGCTTATGCACAGGTAGTCCCCAGATTTGGGACATCCGACCTAGGGATGCCTCCTTGATACAAACAATGCTTCCCTGCTCGCTCTGTGCAGAATAGAGGCTTGAAAGGGGAGGGGCGGTTTGCATGACTTGCAGAAGAAATCTTTTGGTAAACACAGCTGAGGTTGTGGGTGATCTTAGTGGGGTGAGCCTTGTTTACAGCCTCTTGTTACTCTTTAATGACCAAGACAAACTCTGGAGTTGTTTCTTTTTGATATCAAAGCACAGCTTGCTCCAGAAGTTAATGAATGTCTAGCCTACATAAAGATTTTTTGCTTTGTTTGTGATTGACTCACAGTGAGGATTTTATACAGTAACTGACACCATGTTACCTAATAATATGTTGAGACAAACATCTGTCCTAATTGCATTTATTAAAATAATGTACCTGTTTCAACTTACATACAAATTCAACCTAAGAACAAACCTAAAGTCCCTATCTTGTATGTAACCTGGGGACTACTTGTATATCTTTAAAATCACATTAGGGCCTGTAAACTGTCAGCTGTGTTTGCTTCAAACAGGTCTTGCATTCACATACAAATCTATGTAGAAACAAAACTTTGCAGGTCCAATGCAAGTGAGAAGGTCAAATGCTCATATAACTGGATTCTGAATTATCTCTTACAGCATCAACACAAGACCAAGTCTGATCGCAACAGGCCAATACAATGTTTACTAGAGTTATTTCATATCTAGAAGAAGCATAGCCAATTTATTTATGGCTGTATCCAAATGTGGTGCAGTACAAAAAAGATGGATGAAGTGGTTATTGCAGAAATGGACAGGCAATGTCTCTTTTGCAATAGCTGTCCTTACCTGCCTGATCTCTCTCCGTCAAACTGTGCTGAACTGCGCATGCGCAGCTGCCAATCTTACCAAGCTACTTCTTAAAAATAAGTAATAAATTAATAAATTTGAATATTTAATACATAAATTATACATTAATTCAGGTATGTCAAACTTAAATACAAATTAAAATCTTAAACCAAGTCGCGGGTTAAACTTGAAATTTATTGAAAAAATTAAGAAAGTTTTTCCTTTCATTAGATATAAAACATTTTCATATGGAAACAAAGAGGTTTTGCTTAACATTCAATCTGGAACAAGCCTTTAATATAGAAAGAGACCTAAGAATTTTTAAAAAATGTTATTTAAGAAAAATTTTTATCTCTATATCTAATCTCTATTCGCTAATGAATGTCAACAGAGGAAGGGGCGCTTGTGCGTCTTGACTGACCAAGGAAAATGTTTAGAAAATCCTGACCGCTTGAGCTAAACTTGAAGCCCCTGTAACACCAAAAGACTCCTGGCACCTCCCACGTGTAGCTGAGCCGGAGTGCTGGAAATGCCAGACGCGCTCAATGCGGGGCTAAATAAATGAGTGGCTGGAACTCCCTCTTCACTGAAATAGCACCGCTACTACAATTCCCTGTGTCAAAAAACATGGTGAGCTTAATGTTATGAGTGGCTGGAAGTCCCTGTTCAAATAATGAAAAAATAATTACCATGTGATTCCTAATTGTTCACAGAAAAGTGTTTCTTGAAAATAATCATATAAGCAACCGGAGATAAATGGAAAGCAGCAGGGGACATGCTAGGCATGGAGAATATTTGTGCCCACTATTGTCTATAGCTGTGACCATAGTAGTAAATGTTCCATCAGGATATTGTGTGGTAATAGGGTTGCTGTGCTGAGGAACAAATTTAGATCAATCTACTGCATATTACTGCATGTTCTTATGTGTTCTTGTTTCTTCTTATTGAGATTAATTGTTTTACTTTACCAGAGAATGCAATGTGAAACCAAATACCATGCTGCATTCATTTGTTTCACATTGCATTCTCTGACACAGTAAAACAAATATTATAGCAGTAGCTCCATGATAATTCCTGATAATATTAATCCAGATAATTCCTGATTATTGAGCTTACCTGTCAGTATAAACATCTGCGGAGTCCACAAATAGGCTGCTGTTCAATAGACACGAGCAACGCCGCTACTACAATTCCCGGCATCACTTGCGTCCAAAAAATGTGGGGCCACGCATAGGCAGAGAGGCCACTGGTCTAGAGACGCGAGTGATGCAGGGAATTGTAGTAGGCATTGCGTCTGAAGAAAAGCAGCTTAATATGAATTGCAGCTGGCCCACCATTACTACGGATCGCAGGGCCAGAGTTTGACACCCCTGCATTAATTAATAAATATTAAATTAAAAAAAGCTGCCTCAAATTTTATATATCTGGATATATACACAAAATATTTTTGAAATTGAAAATATCTTCTATTTGCATATAAAATGTACTATGAAACTATGTACTAGAAAAATCTTTAAGGGAAAAGGTAAAGCCTCTAATGTGTTTATCATAGGAAAAATACATTGCTGAACAAAATCCTTGTAGGACTTATAGACTATTTCATTTTATTGTAATTCAATATAAATACAGCACCCAGTGGATTCTGCAATATATATATATATATATATATATATATATATATATATATATATATATATATATGTATTTTTATACATGTGTAGCTAAAAAAAATCACCCTGGGATTCAGAATGAGGATAGAGAGGGCTCCACCCTCTAGAGGTGATTTCCTATAAATTAGCACCTTGCTGTACTTCAATGATCAAGACATTTTCAAATGACATATATAAAATATGGGTGTGCGCTATTCAGGCTGCAACAGACTAAATCTACCTATGCATTGATATGTACTTGTGTCCTCAGTTCAGGATGATGTCCGTGTTTTCCCTCTCTGAGAATGTCACAAGTAATATTAGAACTAACTCATCATTTGTAGTTGATGAATTAGGAGTTCTTAGCTCACAAAACATGATGATTCTGATAATGGTACTCATTTCCTTTTTAATTCTGGTGACCATCCTGGGTAACAGTCTTGTTATTGTAGCTTTTATTGAAGACAAGCGACTTCGGAACAGGAGCAATTTTTTTCTTCTCAATTTAGCCATCTGCGATTTTTTCATTGGTGAGTCACTAATTCCTTTCAGTCATCTGTCATTTGTTACATGATTTGGTTAAATATAGAATTAAAAAAACAAGAGAATAAGAACAAGAATTCAAATCAAGAAGATACAAAATAGCTCATACAACATAATAATGTTTTAAATGCATAATTTTGTTCCAATGACTACAATAAAATGTAAATTAAATTCATTCTGGTAAAGTTTTATGTGAATTGTGAAGTTGATTAAATAGAGTGTTCTGCATGTACATTTTGTTACATACTATTTACTATGTAAGATATCTGCAGACTATTGTTTTATAGTTCTAATCATAAAATAAAAGGTACATTGTATTAAAACAACATACAAAGCATAATAGTAAAACAATTGTTTGTAAGTTTACATAGTAAAACCCTCATTGACAGTATTATAGTCAATCACAAAGCCCCTATAGTTAGTGGCACATGCACAGATGTAAAGCAACATGAGGGCTTTATTAGTTGTGAATTTTTTTTTTTTATATGCACCATATACAGTGGAATGTTGCTGCTTTCCAGTACTGGCAATTTTACTAATACAATAATTCTACTACTTGATTCTCCCATAATTCTGCTTTGGGACAACTTTACAAATTGGACTATTTTAACATACTTGCATGATGTGTGTTTGTAACTCAAGTTGATATGCATTTTGCTATAAATTCACACAAGCATTTTTTTTAGCTAAAAAAAAAGGTAATATAATTGCCAGCCACTATTTTCAAACTTGCACATCTATGCAATAAAACTCCTAGAGGCTGCTTTTTCTGAAACATTGTACTACAGTAAATAGGTATCCTGTGATAGCTGTCTGCCTTTTATACCAGTATGTCTTTATGTCTTAAAGTTATTTTATATTAATTACAGCTAAAATATCTGTGTCATCATTGTTGTTAACCTATTGACACATTTCAGGATGATACTTATCCTTTGGCTTAATCACTCATTAATCGTGTGCAGGTATGCAGAACTAAGATTACTCTGCACTAATTTGATTCATTCTTTGTTTTAGTACTGTGACTGATAAAGAATTATAACCATATCAAAGATAATTAGGCATCTATCATTTTCATTCTCTGCCAAAATTTGTTTTTCCTTATGATAGGTTTCCTATAAACCAAAAATAACAGGTTCTCCTAAATGTTTACAAATCTCCCACCTACTGATACTTACCTTTTCTGCACTTTTCTTCCACTTTGTGTGTTGGAGCCCTCAGAAACACTCAGTATATCAGGGTAAGGGAGAGGATGTGACTTCGCATTATGGACTTTACTTTAACGTAAGTGCTTTGACATATATGGGCAATACCTAGGCCTCAATACTGACACATTGGCAAGTTGGGTCAAAAGTTCCATGTAAGCTTCAACATTGAATGATATGGGGCTTACAAAGGTAATATAATCACAGCTCCAACAGATGAACAAAATGCTGAGGAAGTATGGCAAAGGGAAATGACTATTTTATGAGTGGACAAACAAGAGTGCCTTCAAGAGCACTTATGTAGGCAAAGTGACACAAGTAGCATTGTATCTCCAAATGTACATTAGTCCAAATGTTTATATTGATTTGGGAAAAGACTATGCAACATAGAGTTTCTGTTTTATATCTTTTAAAGGGGCCTTCTGCATTCCACTTTATATACCTTATATCCTCACGGGAAGGTGGATACTTGGGAAATTCTTATGCAAACTCTGGCTGGTTATTGACAACCTCATGTGTACAGCTTCAGCATTTAATGTCGTTCTCATCAGTTATGATCGGTATCTAGCTGTCACTATGGCTGTAAGTATTGCATGAGATTACTTAATGTATGATTATTGGGCTAAATATGGAAGTGTGCTTTGGGTGCAGTGGTGGTAAGTGCAAGAGTGTTAATTTTTAAGATATTTAAAATTGGTGCCTACAATTTATACATGGACATTAGTGACTATGTATGGTACAAGTTACCTGTTTTTTGGTGGCCTCCGGTAAAATTATGACACCATAGTATGATGGTGCAGTGTCTTTAGGGAAAAAATGTACATGTGTACTGGTGTTTCAAGGAGATGTGGGTGGGTGCGGCGGAATTTAGTGGCAAGATAGTGGAGTAGAAGAATAGTGGCAGTAAAGCAGCAATAGGTGAAGATGTAGATGTAATGAAGAGACATAGAAAAGGGGAATAGACGGTGAGTATTAGGGATACAGGAGGTGTCAAGGTTATTAGGGGGCAAATATGGAGCTCTGTGCCAGTTTAAGTTGAAGTTTTATTAGTCAAAGTCACAGGTTCACTTGAATTGTGTTCAGAGTCTGTATTTTTACCTTTGGCTTTGAACACTGCTGACATTTTGCTGGTCATTAGATCAATGATACCTCTTTATTATGTTTGCCTATCTATATTCTGAATTTTTGTGATATATTTTTATGATTCTATTTTTTATCTACTTTTCCAGGTCATGTATCGTTCTCAACAGTATCATCATTTTAAGACAGTGCTCACAATGACCACAGTTTGGATACTGTCCTCTCTTCTGTACAGCCCAGCTATTCTTTTCTGGGAATACTTATTCAATGACAGCAGCTTTTCTGAAGACCTTTGTTTACCTGCCTACTATTACAACTGGCACTTTCTTGTGGCAGCTTCATCTTTTGATTTTATACTTCCTTTGTTAAGTATTTCATTCTTTAACCTGAGCCTTTATTGGAACATTAGGTCAAGAAGTAGATCCAAACATTTGACTGCTATGCATCTTTCATCATCCAACACAGAAGGAATGCAACAAAAACCATACAAAATACCAGTAGCCCCTTTTCCCAACAGACAAAATGATCTACAAGAAACAGAAATTACCATGGTTAAGACATCTCTACATCATATGCTAAAGAAACACCGTTCTAAAAAGGCTAAGCCAACCTGGATAGAAATTGACCAGGGACAAACAAGTAATATTCGTATTGTGAAGCTATCTCAGGATAAAAAGATTGCCAAATCTCTGTTTGTCTTAGTTTGTGTTTTTGGTATTTGCTGGGCTCCTTATTCCCTTCTCATGACAACTCGCGCTGCCTGCCATGATTATTGTATTGCTTCTTATTGGTATGACATTACATTTTGGTTGCTTTGGATTAATTCCTCAATAAACCCCATTCTTTATCCGTTATGCCATGAAAGTTTTAGGAGAGCATTTACCAAAATCATTTACAAGTATGTAAAGAATGCCTCCTAAATTGTTGCAGAAGGTAGAAAAAATATAATATGTGATTTTTTTCACAATCCAGTAGTGTAAGCGGAACTAAACTCGCATTACTGACCTGTCCATGTTTCCTTGCAGTATGCCCCATCTTCTTCTTTCTTTGCTCTTTTCCTTGCAATTTTTAGTCACCTTTATTGGCTGGGCCGGGATGATGTAACTCTCACATAGGCATGTGTAGGAGTTCATTTATTCCCACCACGTACAGAGGAAGCAGGGAATGCCTGGTATCACAGCTCAACAATTTTGCCAAAAGCAATCAGGCAGGTAGGATAGATTTTTTTATCAAGGGACATTGCTTGTTCTTTTTTGAAATTACTTGCCCGATCATATAGTCTTAAAAGCAAATTAACCCATTCATTTATTACTGCCAAACCTATACACCACCATAAACAAAAAACATACTTAAAGTACTAAATATGTAGAGCTATCCTGTTATTGAATACCCTGGAATATGTGTAAGAACCTTAGGATTTAAAGGTTTAAATATTTTATTTTCCTTTTGCATACCTGTAAATGGTTTATTGTGTAGTCAGCAGTGACAGAGGAAATCTGATAACAAAGGTTAGGGAAAAAAATTTTTTTGGGAGACAAGCTGAGACAAGGGAAGAGGTGTGAAGCAAGTTTTAGGTTTAGAATTGTTTTCACTGTTTAAATGAGAAAGAGGGTTGTTCTGATTTCCCATAGTTGGAGCTGTAATGGGTTGCCTGCTTACTATAATGTACAGCACGCCTACAGAATATAAGAATCATGTATTGCATTAAATATAACCAAGGTTACTGTGCTGTCTCTTTTTCAGATTCCTTACCTATAAAACACCTAACAATTTTAGGTGCTAAGCTATAAGGTCAATAGAGAGATTAAATGCACAAAATAGAAAGTCTTCCATGCACTGACACATCCCTTGTCTCTGACTGGTCACTGAGTACAGAGACTGGCTGGGATATTTTTACTCCTTCTTATTCTCAAAACACAGCCCCTGTAATGGAATCACATGCATTAATAAGAGGTATAACATACTGACTCAGGGTAATTAAAAAGCCAATAAGAGAGAATAAACAGGGGGGCTGTAGAGGGCAGGTTGATGGCACTATTAGGGTTCTACTAACGCTCAGCCTAGGCATGATTTATTAATGTGTTTCTACTGGAATTTAAAATTACCTTAACTCAGGTCCCAATCTGGTTCAGGTCTGAGCTGAAGTATGAGTCTCATTTGTAATCTTTGTAATCTTATTTGTAATTTGTGCAATCAAATCTTGATATTCTATCAAACCACATTCTCAATAATAATTAGAGCTCCAGTTCAAGCGAGCTCCAAATTGGCTTCCTTGGATTTGTTTATCTACTTTCTTTTATACTTTGTTAGATGTCTCCTACAGGGGGGACTGCGCATGCGCATGGACGGATAGGTTGATTTTTTCCTGGCTCCCTGTCCCGCGGCTTACACTGGCTCTGCAGACACCACACACAGGTGATATCATGGGTCGCAAGTCTCAGAAAGGTGTCCGGAAGCAAGGAGGCACGCACTGGTCCCGAAATCGTGAATTTCGTTAAGCAAATCGGCAGTTTGGAAGACTTTCCAGAGGGCTCCTTTTCTCCCAAGATGGCACTGTCTTCACCATGCTTTTTACAGAGCACGCCTCCTGGTCTGCACTTTGACTCTACATACAGCAGGGGCAAACATCCAGGGCTGCAGATGAGATGAGGGACATGCAGCAACAACCAGACTCCCCAGAGAGAACTAGTGAGGACCCCCCCTACACCTGGTGGGCAACAGAGGCAGTACCCAATACCTACATTCCCTAGACAGAGAGAGGACATGAAAAAGGAAATGAATACTCTCAGGAAGAATATCTCCACAAGGATGGAGGATTTTGAGAAAATGACTGCAGATATACAAGTACAGCTGAATCAACATACGTAGACCTTAAATTATCACTCTCTACTTCTACAGCAGTTGCTAATGCATCAGGACGACTTAGAGAACCGCAATAGGTGAAACAACATCCATTTAGGGGTCTCCTGGAGGATTTTGCTCCATCTGATCTTCATGCTGCCGCAACAGCTATATTCAATTAAATTCTCAACTCTGCTCCTGATTCCATGATTGAATTGGACCGCCAACACCAAACATTGGGCCCTAAGAGTACAGATCCCTTCAGGCCATGAGATGTCGTTTGCAGAGTACACTCATTCGCAGTAAAATAATTCATTATGAGAGATCCAACTACTTAAAGATCTGTCCCACCACACTCTGATGTTGGGCAAAGCTCTGAAGCCGGTTCTCACTATATTGCGGCAACAGGAAATTTCTTACCAATAGGGTTTCCCATTTCACACAAAGATGGGAAGACAGCAATTTTCCATTCTGCATCGGACCTTCCAACATTTTTGCGACCTTTGACCTGCCTTCAGAGTCCGTGACTGGCCAATAACGCCTTGTCTCCTTACGACACCGCAAGCTCCACAGTGGGGTACCCAAACTAGGAAGTCCCACCGTTGTCGCACTCCTCCACATCAGGAGGGACCGGCCTGAATCCTTTACTGAGGACGGTTTTCCTCCTTTCTTAGGAGTTTGACCAAAGAACTTTTCCGTGATGTTTTCCTGAAGGGAACTTTACGTTGAACCTGAAAGATGCTCCGCTCAGCCCTGCTAGTACTGTTTATTGCAAGTTATTTGAGTGTTATCTTATTGCTGTTTAATATGCACTATTGCTAATATGTCCTGAGTCCTGATTGACCTAGTAATTGAGGTTCTTGAAAATGAGTTCCATTGGCATTGACTCCTATATTTGTTTATGTGTTTCTTAAGGCGATAGATAGCGCTTGTGCTTACAATGTACTGTTATGCTGCTACTGTTTGCACTAGTTCATAAGTGGGAGTGGGATGGGGAGCCCAGTCCATGCCGTCACAGAGTTTTACTCATCCCCACTTAGGCTTCTCAGGTTACCTAGGATTTGACACCTTTTGATGCTTTAATTACCCTAGGTCTACCCAATCCTTCCCTCGGTCCTCTTATCCACTACCCTGGGGAAAAAGGAGTCCCAAATCTGCCCACTGACCTGCCCTCCTCCAGGCTTTCCTTAGACCCTCACCCTCTACAGGAACAAATTAATTTTTTGCTTATTCGGTGTGATGACTCATGGATAGCATTAAAGTGGTTACGTTTAATGTTAATAGATTAAATGTACCCGAGAAACACACGGCTTTGATGGGGGAGTTACACAAGCTTCGGGTCCAGGTGGCATTACTCCAAGAAACTCACTTTAAGCACAATAAAATTCCTAAACTCTCTAATAGGAGGTACCCTACTAGCTATCATTGTAGTGTGCCTGGCTCTCGATCGAGGGGTGTTTTGATTCTGATCTCTGGCTCTGTTTCCTGTCATCTTGTTGATGTATAAAGATCCCACTTGGAGAATGCTGTTTGTTAAGGGGAATTTTGAGGAACGATTGGAGACATTTGTGTCTATTTATGCCCTGCATATGCACCAAAAGAGATTTTTGTCAGCTATGCTTGAGAAATTGGGTGACTTCGCTAAAGGTGTTATGATGTGAGGGGGTGACTTTAATTTTGCCACAGAACCAAACTTGGATACATCCGGTGCGGCCCTGCTTTCGCGTGCAGTTTCACACGGAGCAGTTGAAGGAGTAATTCCACCAACATCAATTAGTGGATGTTTGGCGTGTTGTGAATCCCACCAGGAGGGATTGCACATTTTGCTTCCACTCACACCAGATCTTCTCAAGAATAGACCATTTTTGGCATGGACATGTGGATTTGGGGCAGATTTTAGATTGCAGTACAGGGAATATTGCTTTTTCAGACCATGCTCCAGTACTGCCTACACTGTCTCTGGCTTTTGCATCCCCCAAGTCATTGCACTGATAGTTGAATGAAGTCCTTCTGGACTTTGGTGGTTATGGCTGAACTGTCCTCTAAATTATAAAGCTATTTTGAAACAAATGTAGTTGCTGAGTGTTCTCCAACTGTGGTTTGGGAAGCACATAAAACTGTGATGAGAGGGTTACTTATAAAACACAAAGCTAGGATTAAGAGAGACAAGCAGGCTGAGATCTCTTCTACTCTTAAACGATTGCAGGAACTAGAGGCAATTCATAAGTGCACACTGGATAAACAAGTGGGAGCAGAATTGACCTTACTACGTCAAAAACTTGCATCCTTGTGTTTGGGTAAGACTAAAGCGGCCTTTCTAAAGTGTCGTAGATCCTTCTACGAATATGGGAATAAATGTGGGAGGCTCCTGGCTAGTTCACTACAGGGCCATCATGCCCGTACGCATGTTTCTCTCCTGTTCAATAACGCGGGGGGAAAGATTTATCAGGTGGAGATTGTGGACAAATTTAAGGACTACTATGCCTCTGTATATATTATGCGTCAAGCCCACTCCTCAGCAGGCACAAAAAGCGGTAAGCTAGAACGGATCCAACGCTATTTGGAGCGGCGGAACTTGCCTAAATTGTCAGAGTCTGCCATGTTAGGCAGGAGGAGTTCCAGGCGGCTATCAAACCAAAACTGGGAAAGCACCGGGTCCCAACGGATTCTCACTGCCTTATTACAAAACGTTTGCCACAGAACTGGCACCCCATTTTGTGGCTGCCTTTAACTCACTAGCTGCCAACGGGATTCTCCCAAGAGACTCGCTTTGGGCACTTATTACTGTAATTCCCAAGGCGGATAAGAACCCCTCGGTGTGTAGTAGTTACAGACCAATCTCACTTCTGAACCAAGACCTTAAATTATTTACAAAAATTCTGGCCAATAGATTTCAGAGACAATTTGGTGCATTTTGATAAGAATGGTTTCATGGCCTCTAGGGAGGCTCATGATAATACTTTTTGGGCTATAAATTGGATTCATGCAGCGGTGTCCACAGGCAAACCTGTGGTTTTGCTCTTCACTGACGTAGAAAAAGCATTTATTAGGGTTGATTTGGACTTTATGCTGGCCACACTTCAGATTATGGGGGTGGGTGATAATATGATGGCATGGATTAAGGCTATATATTCATCCCTTTCTGTGACAGTGAGAGTAAATAGCAAGGTGTCAACCCCCTTTGGTATAACCAATAGTCACTCGGACCATAAGCAGTGGGTTGGTGCGGAACAAGCCTTTACTTATATACCCCTTATTGCAGTCTAGTGGCTGCTGAAGCTAACTCAAGCAGTCCTGAGATCCCACCTCTTAATCTATGCCACATGAAAGGCTTGTCAGAAACCTTGGTTTGGATTAAATATGTCTCCATGGCCCTCACCCAATACTGATTCTGGGAAATCCTTCTTTCCCACCTGCCGTAGAGGACGGCTGGTTTGTAGAGTTACATGAGTGGGGATACAGTGGGCAGAACATTTGGTTTCTCTCAACCAATGGGTGACATTGGAGATGTTGATAGTAGTTACAAATTAGATTTTTGGAGGCCATTGCAACGCATTTCCTTAAGTCTTTACTGGCAGAATATAAAACCAGCTGGGCGAAAACATTGTTTGAAAAGTTATGTGTAGGCAGCGGTCCGACCAGACACTCCCTCTCAGTGGTATATTCTGAATTGAATGCTGCCCCTGACAACTTTACACAGCTTACCTCCAGGCCTGGGAGACAGAACTAGGTTATATATTTGAAGCTGAACAGAAGGAGAAAATACTCACCATGGTGCATAGGGCGTCTGTCAGTAGTAGATATCAGGAACTAAGTTTTAAAATTTTGTCTAGATGGTACAGGATGCCTGAGAGATTACGCAGCTTCTTTCCTGATGTCTCGGATAGGTGCTGGCGCTGTGAACAAGCAAGGGCACCATGCTTCATATTTTCTGGTCATGCCCACTAATACGCTACTTTTGGGAACAGGTGAGGCCCCTCATGCAGCCAAACATGTTACCAAACATAACATCCGCTGGGATCCGGGCTTTTTCTTATTACGTTAAAACTTGATATCGGAAAAAGCATATAGGAAATCCCTTCTCAGGCATTCTATTGTAGCAGGTAATGCATGTATCCCAGTGTTTTGGAAGACCACACTGACGGTGGGCTCGTGGCTCCAAAGAGTGAACAACATTATGATAATGGAGGATATCACAGCCGGTCTAAGAGGCACCCAAAAGAAATGTAACGTTATGTGGGGTAGCTGGCTGAATTATCCGGAAACACCGGAGTCCAACTCCACCTGGACCCACCCCTCTCCACTTAGGTGCTATGTTTGCCGAATGTATATGTCGGGAGGTATGTTTTTCCAGGTGGGGTGGCATTTTACTTTTACCTTTTACCAACTGTTCTTATAGTTAGGAGTGTTGTTTGATGTCAGATTACGTCTTCTAACCCTTATTTTTCTTACCTCTCAGCCACGGACTTGTTCTGCAATGTGTATTGTTCAATGACCTGTTCCTGTATACGCCTAATACTTACCTTTCGGTATACCATGTTTGTTTCTGTATTTGTTAAAAATTAAAATAAAGAATGTCATAAAAAAGATGTCTCCTACAGACACCTGGGTGCAATTATGTTAATATATTGTCATATAGCTCATGTAAATAGCTGATTTGCTGTCCCTTTGACCTATCCATTGTATTGTGTGTTTGGAAGTATTGTGTTATCTTTTTGCAAAAGGAAGAATTAAGCACTTAAAACAAAACAATTCCTGTTTAATGTCCATGTGGTTAACATTACAGAATTTGATTCTCAATTAGAACACTCTTCACAAATATATTTCTGACTTATTCAAGAGAATGTGATGATTTTTTAATATGATTAATGCAGAACAATAACGTTTACCGTTTATAGCTAAATCACATACTGTAATACATAAAAGGAGGGTATAGCATTTTCTTCAGAGGCAAATAAAACAGTGTGGATAACAGTTGACATATACTGTCTTAGGTATTTAAATCCACATTTCTCAAATATAACCCTATAATACACTGAAATCTATATGATCACTGTATATTTTAAAACGGAAAAAAAACAGAATTCGGGAAAGTCAGGGAAAGTACCAGTGTTAAGACATACCAGGTACCTCCAGATTCCTCTATGTCATCCATTCTGCATGTTAATAATAACAATTGAGGTCACTTATCACCCTGAGGCACTAATTATTAGGCACCCAGGGTGAGAGTGTAAAGGGCCATTTTCCCAAATACCAGAGTGTTGTTACATTTTTGAACAAGTGTACCTCAAAATTTTGGGCTACAATGGTGCTAAGTAAGAAGGCCAAATAGATGTACTGCATACCACAGCTGAAGATGGAAAGATAACTTGAATAGGAAGTGCTAGGAAAAGATAAACTATGAATACTTAGAATGGTTAGGGTTGTTGAAGTCAAGGAATGCATTTGGTTTGTGCAAAGACTGGGTCAGCTGAGTAGTTTACTTTCAAGGTTCCAATATTTTAGCTACCTTTCAGCTTTAATGGCACTGGATGGGTGATTGTGTCATGTATTACAGAAATTGCAGCCGTGTATGTAGCAACTCTTGAACCTCTATGTCTGTTGTAGCCCTGGAAATGTTACACAGAACAGCAACATAGCATAAGTGCTCACATATGGTTTTCCTAATAATAAACAGGGCAAAGCTCGAAGATGTGGTTTCTGGCCAGCAAATAAGTCAAAAGAAAGCCTAATCAGCAGCAAAAGTAAAACAAGAAGCACACATCAAGCAGCCAGAAACAGTCAGGGAGTGCCAAGGACAGTAGATAAAACTCCTACAAACACGGCATTGAGTCAGATAAACATGAAGTACTCAGTACTTTCCACAACATTAATCACGCTTCACACATTTTTCCCAGAGTTTGCTTTACCTTTTGTCACAGCTTCCCCACACACTATCCACTAGCTTCTTTGACAGTTCTACTTTTAGTCATTACTACATGCTATCGTAGCTCCTGTGCATTCCACCGTGTCTAGACTGGCAGCCCAAATGCCTGATCATGTATGTGGTCATTCAATGTTCACTCCACTTTTTATACACAATTTGTTCCAAAATACCATCTACTACATTCAGCAGTATATATTCTCCAGTCCCTCTTTTTGTACAGTACCTTGACTCAGAGCCCCTGGCTGCTGCCTTAAACTGTAGTGCTTTTGGAATTATGTGCCCTCTCAATAATTTAATGCCATCCTTTCTGTGGCATGTTTTGTTTACCACTGTTACTGCTGCCAGCATATTTCATGAAGGTATCATAAATCAACTGGGTGGCCTGTAGGCAGAAGAATTATTAACATTTGTCTTTGCAGGAATTTTTTTTAAACAAAACAATATATTACTTTGGTGGTGTATGACTTATTTCTGAATTATACTGGCTGCCCAAATGAATCTGCTTGTCAATACTCCAGTCACATACCCACACTACTTTAAAATCAATTCTAAAATAAAAGATTTGGTTGGACTTACACTTTAATTGCAACCAAGTAACTTTTCAGACACACAAGTGCCACCTAAATAATGTATAGAAATCAAAACCAAATAGTGCACCGTAGTCTTTGTCTTTTTTTACAAAACGACAGCCCCTATGTCCCTCTAGTTTTCTAAAACAAAAGAAAATTTTGTAAATAACATGTAAATAACTCAAACAGCCATTATGCAGTTTTGCTTCTTTTAGGAAATTTATGACAAAAAATTATTGCTTTCCTGAGATAAAATTATGGGCTTGAAGCTTAGAGTGCCCTGGGGCATCATTTAACAACTTTCTCCTCCGTGACATTTTTCATTTATTTATACCCAAGATGCTTATTCCCATAACAAAACAGTTATTATTGTTAATTTGTTTATTAAGCAATCAGTAGTCACAGCACAGAGAAAAGAGCAGGAAACACAGTCCCTTGAGCAGACCATTTATATCCACTTACACCACAACTCTCATGTGTCATTAATGTATTTAACCATTCAATGAATTATTCTTTGTTTTAGTCAGATTCATGTAAGCTGATATATTGTAATCAGACACATTTTAGGGTGAAAAGGGTGTTTCTTGCAAATATTTTTTTTTTCCCGTGTACAGAACCAAACAACTTATGGAACTCTAATGTTAGCAAAGAAAATTAATGAGAATATCACCATGCTTTAACCATTGTGATATAATGTCATTTAAAACACATGCAACAAAAAGATTCACTTGCATTGAATGTCTGATAAATGTGATGTTCACTGCACATTTACCACCCCTTTCAAGTACACCTGTGCCAGAGTAAGACATTAAATATTGAAATATTCTCAACAATCAAGTAAAAGTTCCTAAAAGTTCAGTTCCTGCTAGCTGCTTGTACTATGAAGCAATCCACCCTCAAGGTTCACACCAAAGACTTTGACAATGGCTGATCGGCTTGGGAACACTTACTGTGGGTCACATTAAAAGGCTGCAAAGTTTCTGCTCTCCATAGAAAGTACAGGGAAAACGGCAAGGATTTCATTATTTCACTATCTAGAATTCTAGAGGAATTAATTTTTCCACAATGGTTACTGGTACAGAAGGAATTAACAGTTTGTTTTAAGTTGAGTTTCAGGTTTATTCAGAAAAAATAAATATTTTAAAGTGCATGGGTTAATTTTACAAAGCTCAATAGATAAAGCTCAGGTCACACACACTTCTGAATAAGTGACAGCTGCATGCAGACCTATGTTTAGAACGAGACAGAGCAAGAAATAAAAAAAAAAAAAGCATTGATATGCTTTAGACCTACATAACATATTCAGACAAGCTAATTTGACAAGCAATTTGGAGTGGTTAATTATTTTGCAAATGCTTAAAATCACATGCAAAAAATGGTTATCATTCAAAGTAATGTGTTCATGTGTCTTCCTTTTTTATTACCTGTGTTTTTAGGCGGTGGGCGTTTCAGGTGTTTTTTTAGAGGATACTTTCAGTGTCCAGAGGTGTTTGCTGCCCCAACTGCCTTCAGTTTTTTTGATCTGAATATCTTATTACAGCTTTTGCAAGTGTTTTCAAGCATTTTCTAGCATGTTGGATGCCCAAAAATTGTCCAGAATCCTTTGTTCTTTGTTTGTTTGATTTTAGGCACGTCTAGTGACAGATGAAATGGTGGCCATGTGGCTATTTTAGTGGACCTGATTTGTGATAAGCTCCAATTGTAGAACACCAGCAGCCCTGTGTACTAAGTGTGGTAGGAAACAATGTGGAATTATTGGTTTACCACTTTCATCCTAACAGAATGTAAGGAACCAGAGTGAGCCTGGCTAGCCAGAAAGGGAGGATCAGGCTCCATTTAACAAACGCTCAATTGGTTCTAAGGGCCTAAAGTGTGCCAGGAAAATATCCCCCTCCACAACATCATCACCACAGCCTGAACAGATGATATAAGGCGGGATGTATCCATGCTTTTAATCATGTGTTGATGCCAAAATCTGACCCTACCATACGAATGTTGCAGCAGAAATTGAGACTCAGACAAGACAAATCTTGTCCAGTCCATTCTTGTGCAGTGTTGATAAGTCTGTGTGATTTACAGCCTCAGGTGTCTGTTTTTACCTGCCAAGATTGTCAACCAGTGTGGTCTCCTGCCCATTTGTTTCAAATGTTGTGCATTCAGAGATGCTTTCTACATACCTCAGTTATAATGCGTGATAATTTAGGTTACTGGTTCCTTTCTATCAGCTTGAACCTGACTATCTTACTCAGCAGGGCATTTTTGACACTGAATTAATCTGAATTTTCACTGGACATTTTCCCTTTTTAGACCATTCTCTGTGAACCCTAGGGATGGTTGTTTGTGAAAATCCTGGCAAATCAGCAGATTCTGAAGTACCCAGACCATCCCATCTGGCACCCAAAACCAAGCCACATTCAAAGTCACTTAAAGCACACCTAAGTCTAGAAAAGAACAAAAAAACACCATTAGGTTGTACATAAGATTTGTAGTGTGTAAATGTGTTTGAGTTAAGCTGCGTACACACTTCCAATTTTTGTCGTTGGAAAGGATCTTTCACGATCCTTTCCAACGACAAGGGAGTGCACGATACATGAACGGTGCTGTACATACAGCACCGTTCATGCTCTATGGAGAGGGGAGGGGGAGAGCGACGGAGCGGCACCCTGCTGCGCGCTCTCCCCTTCCCTTTCATTAGGATCGGCTGTCGTCCATCGTCCGTGGATCCGGCAGGACGGTCGTCCGGATGATGGACGACACCGACTGTACACACGGCAGATTTTCGCCCGATAATTGGCCGATGCCGATTATCGGGCGATAAAAATCTGACGTGTGTACGTAGCTTTACTGCTATGTGATTGACTGATTAGATAGTTGTGTAACAAGTAATTGAACAGTTGTACCTAAATAAATTGATCAGTGAATGTGTGTGTGTATATAGGGTCACCATCTAAAAGTTCTGGACCCTAGACTGGATAAACCTGGCCCCCTCTCTCCCATGTCCTAAAAGTTCCAGTGTTGCAAAGTAAGCTCTTTCAACCAGTTCAGGGTACAGACGTACCCTTCCCCACCCCTCCACAAATAAGGGGCCTTTGTGTGTATCTGTGTGCGTATGCACTTCTTGTCCACGAAATGCTTTTGGAAGCCCAGATATACTGCTTCATAGCCTGTTCAAAGCAAGTCAACCCTCTATACAGCCTGCCTTTAAAAAACTGCAAGAAAATGTAAATCAGCAACACCAATCACAACCAATCACCTTGCACAAGGTGAAAGTGCAGCAGTGACTGGTATTTATTACATAAATGAATGCATAATGGAATAATGGCAAGTTCTGAAGTTGTCCTATGCTGGAAATAATACACAAAAGATGTTTAGATTCAAGTAAAATACAGAACAACAATATTTGTTTAGCCTTGATACCTACTTTAAAGTGAGCAAATTCTGAATTTTTAAAAATCAAATCAAGCAGAGTAGATTGCAAATTATTTAAATTTAATACTCTAGCACATTTGTTGGTGATTGTGCTGTGTCCAAAACCGAAAAACACTTTTACTTTCATGCAGTATCCTTCATACATTTTAGCCCTATGCAGCATTCACCACCTTGCATTTTTTTGCCATGTGTTAAAAATCCAGTTTGCTACATTTTTAGCACAGTTTTCAACATAAGATTTGGCCTAGTACATGCTGCTAGAATTTAATATTATACCAAATATGCGTCAATTGCACACTAGCATGATGCAAGAGAAAGGTTATTTTGGCCCTGCTTCCTCAGATACTGACATTTATTTTGCAAGCAGATGAATAGGGCCTGGTTTATTAAAGCTCTCCATGACTGGAGAAGATACACTGTTATCAGTGAACGTGAGTGATCCAAAAAACCTGGAATGGATCTGGTCCAGGATTGAAAACATTTGCCAATAAATAGCAAATGACTTTAGGAAACCCACTCCAGGTTTGCTGGATCACCCAGGTTCACTGATAAAAGTGTATCCTCTTCAGCCTTGGAGAGCTTTAGCCCCCCCACTAGCATTCTAATTCTGTCAGCATAACGCTTTTTGCATGGAAATTTATTTGACATTGTATTTAATAATAAACGTAAATAAAAAAACAAAAAAATAGTGAAACATGTAATATAACTGTACAGTAGGATGTATAATAGATATATTTTAAAATTATATATATATATCAAGATTTCTTTGTAGTTGACTCAATACAGCTATTTTGCATTGAATCCAATACAAAATTTTTTGAATTTCCCGCTGCTCCTCTTGCCCAGGGTTTTAGGAGACCCGGGTGTGACTCGGGACGGCTTTTAGCATGTAAAATCCAAACCGAGTCAAATTCGGAATTAACGCTAGGGGGGTTAATAAATCAGGCCCATACTGTCAGAGCATTATGAGCTGCTAAAAGCGTTTTTAGCCTACAAAGATGTTTTAAATGAGCAATTCCCATCTTTTTTGCATCTTCTATTCTGTATATTTATATGGTTAACTATATGCTGTTTGTAGCATGTATGTAGTGCATATTAGTATTTAGATGTTGAAACAGAATAATATGAACACCAATATTTTACCTATTTTCAGGTCTTTGTCCTGAGGTCAAAATATACAGTTATTTAGGGCTTATGTCAGTGCTAATTTTTCATTCAGAGGATAGCCCAATATTTTTTTTTAAAACCCAATAACAATACTAGAGTTTTTAGACCAGTGTAGTAGTGTAACTATGGTATACCAGCTCACTTGCTATGAGTGGGAAAATTTAGAATTTACACCTCAAACCTTTGTGGGATTATACTACAAAAAATGACAGTTGATGCAGAAAAAGACTGATGGGCTACATTGGAGCGATTAGTTAGCTGGAAATATAAAATAACTCATACCACCATCTGTAAAAGAAGAAGTAAAATAATTATCTTTCCAGTAGCTTGTGCATTGAAAAGCTGCCATACTACCACTAAAAGTTATTTTGCACTGTTTGTGTACCAGGAAAGTGCTATCCAAAGCTCTGGTCCATTTTTGTGAACTCAGTATGTAGGCACCTCTTCAGCTAGCTATATTTAATGAATGCATTTTATATATATATATATATATATATATATATATATATATATATAGTAAGGGTTTATACACTTTTTCAAATTGAAATTGCCAAGAGCCAAAGGGAGAGGTCACTAGGGGTCCTATGAAGATTTTGCTGTATGGCCCCATGATTTGTAGTTATCACCCTGACCCAAAGATAGGACAATGTAGAGGAGATGTAAAGAGAAATAAGTGTTTATTCTCAGCAAAATGTAACAGGGGCACACATTGTTTGTACCATTCCCTGCCCTAAACCTTCCCTCCACTGTTACTTACCATTTCCCCAGACTCCCCAGCTGCCTCCCTACAGCGGTCCCTGCTAAACCACCCTGCTGCATCCTGTGCCTGTGTACCCTGTTAAACTTCCAAGCACTGCACTTACTCTCTGCCTCTGGCTGGCAGAGCATGCAGCACTTCCTGTCTTGCTCACACTGACACAGCACAAGGAGGAGGAGCTCCTTAACGGGGCAGAGGCTATTTAGTCTCGGCAGTAATGGAGGCTGGTGCACCAGCTACCTTGATACCCTGCATTGTGCCACTTGTTATTATCTGACCTCTTACTATTTTTGTTTGCTGCTTGCTCAGACCTTTGCTTGGAGTCTTCACTTTTGGTGTGCCACCTGTCTCCAGACTGAGGCCCCTCCTGCTTTTCTCCCCAGGTAGGGTGATCCCAAGGGTCATGACCTGGTGACCCCCCAGCAGCAAAGAGCCCAACAACCTCCAGGCTACTGGCCCATCACCCCTTGTGGGGTGCCTTGCTGAACACTTGGTGTCACTTGGACTTTTGCGCCTTGGGTGATCCCATGCTACCTGCCTGGGGAGACCCTGACAGTGGGCATGTGACCTCTGGATATAGGTAGCTAATTGCCTAGTCCAAAGTAACTCATGTAAAGAAGAAACAAAATAATTATTGTTGTCTTTGCCAAATTCATGGATAGAAATCCTCACCTTTCCTCAGTAACTAACACTTCCAGTAGTGGCAATCTACTGGTCGCTCACAGCACTCAGTGGTCACTCTCATCAAGCTCCCGATCACTACAAGACACCATAGTGACTTTGATGTCTAAGTGTGGAGCCACTAAGCACTGTAGGGCACAAGATGATTGTCACTACTGGGTCTGTCTGTTCCTGAAATGGCCTTGTTCTTCGGGAAGCATAGAGGCTGCTATTGCTGATCCCTTAGCCTTCATTTGACTAATGTTTGCTTTACATCTGTGATTCATAAATATTGAAGAGAGATACAATTAAACACCTACTATTTTAAAAGGCAGAATATAGCAAACTCTATTTTCCCCTGATAATTGGTATACCTTAACATTGTGGAACAATATTCATTTATTACCTTATATAATCAATAATATTTCACCCTGATTTTCTCTTCATTTATACTTCACTAATATCATATTATATTGACTAAATTATACAGTAGGTAATATACTTACTTATTGAGCAGAAATATATTGAGTTATAGTAGACAGTTCTATTTTAGACAAATAGCAAACTATTATTTGCTATTCATAGAGCAGGTAAATGTTACAGTCTGTCCTACTGATTCAGCAAGTCAAGCACCTGATTTGCAAAGTGTGCTTTGTCCCTGTGCTGAGACATCAGAGCATCTGCAGGCAGATGACCTTACATAGCAAGCAGGATTGCAATATGTAAATGGATACCAAATGATGATGTTGACTAAAAATACCGCACAAAAACATGTGTACTTAACCTCACAATTTCACATTGTTCATGAATAAATTATGTGTATGTATTTCTCACTTTTTTAAATAGTTAAATAAAAAGAATGTTGAAAAAATAATTTTTTAGCTTACGAGCAATTAAACACAGTAATCACAGATTATTTCTAGTCTATTAAATTATCTCTAATTTTACCTGGAGATTTTGTTCGCTAAAGCCATTACTGTCATAGGGTAAAGCTGGTGCTCTTTAGATGCTTCACGGCAGGAGCAGGGTTGTCACCCTGTCTTACATGTTCCAAAGGCTAACTTACTTATCACTTACTTACCATGCCTTGTTCTGCACTGCGTCTGTGTGAAAGCAGCCAACTTGGTAGAAGCAGGGCTTTTCTTCCCTATGCCAGGACCCCTCAGCAAATAGATGACCAGCATAGTAATGACACCACCAAATCTTACTCCTCCAAGTCTGGTAGAACTCACAATCAAAGGCAACAGAGCATGGAATTCAAACTGCAGATATACACTAATGAGGCTGTATGCACAGAGGTGTGTAGTCACAATCACAATAAACTTTACTGCTATCATTCAGAAGAAATTCCAGATAGAAAAATAAACATTTTCAGGGCACTGATTAGACACAGTTAACATTTTAAATGTTCCCTATAACCTAACAAATTATACTTTTTGAGTTCAGTTGCATTTTTACATGCCAAAAGTTTTACCCCCTTCTCACAATACCCCAACATAGTTCGGGCTGCAATTTTATGCCAAGATACAATGTTCAACTTGATATAAAAAAGATCATATAAAAAAATTACATATAATAGGTGAACTTTTAACATTTCATTTGTGATTTGTAGAATCTGTTAAATACATATCAAGGTACATCAAAGGAAAAATATAATTGCAATATAATTGGGCCCAAGGTGAGAATTATCATAAACACAACAATGAAGAAAGTATCAGTGAGAATACGCAGCATCCCTAGATCCTTCAGAACCTGTCAAAAGGACGCTATAAATACGCTGAGGAATTCTTTATAGACAGACTTGTGTTGAGGCAAGGCCTTGTCACTAATTCCACCAAATGCCTTTTACACAAGGCTCAGAATCACATACAATTTTACATGTATTGTAGTGATATATATATAAAAAACACAGTACCATATATATGTTACTGGACATTTCAGTTTGGGGATCATCAAGTAAAAAAACTATAGCATTTCTACTGCATGCAAATTACAATTATAATTATTTCTGTGTTTTTAATTTAACAGATTCAATGAGATGTCTGTTGAGGAAAGCTAAAAATTCCGAAAATTATGATAAAATAACATTCCCTTAGACAAAATACAGAAAAATAAAAGGTTTACAATAGGTTAAGAATTACTAAATTCTAATTCATTATACACTTTGTTTTAAAAATGCAAAGTCTAAAATTAGGCAATGAGACTCCTATACTGATACCATCAAATATAACTCTTACTTTTTCTGTTAAATCGCCAATACAGTTACCAGAAAGTGTCAAAATAGTTATATTTGTTCTGATAGCTATACTAGTTTTACTTATTATTTTAGGTAATAGTTTAGTTATGATGGCTTTCATTGTGGACAAACGGCTCCGGACTCCCAGCAATTTGCTTCTTCTTAACATGGCAATTTGTGATTTCTTTCTAGGTAAGTCTGTAAAGCTACAGTTTTCTGCAAATGAATAGATAAAGAACATTATATTCTGGGTGGAGAATTATAAAAATTTGAGGACAGGAGGTGTATGAAAGCAAAATTGTAGCTGTTAATCACATCACGTTTTGGTAATTGGGCTCGAAAAGTGTTGGTATCTACTTTTCCAGTAACACTTACAGTTATTCTTTAACTAAATAAGCAATTGTGATCCTCATTGCCAGTGTGTCCTATCTGATAACTGACTTTATTGTCTAATAGAAATCAATTAGATACAAATACTATTTTCCCCATTGTGTATAGAACAACAAAAAGGAAAGGGATGAGTGGAGCTGAAGATATTTCCTATTACAGTGTGACGATGGGCTAAAACATTACATCATTTTTTTATGACACTTCACTGTCAGGTACTCAGTAAATGTGCTGTTGTCACCCACTGGAAACCATTGTTTAGATGAAAGCTTTGTTATACAGCAATCCTGTTTACAGGATTACATTTCACATTTCCTATAGATGAGGGTATGCAAATTGTAGGGTACAGACTTTAGGACCAACAGGAGCCAGGTCCACCAAGACTTCAGATAAGGGCTCCAACAAAGGAGGACCCCATGGACAGGGGGACTATGTAGAAACTCTTACTTGTACAATGTTGATATGAGGCAGAGATGTTACATTGCAAGTTTCTTTGTGGAATAGTCTAATAGTGAGACCAATAATATTATGGAATATATCAGTAAAAATATAAATTAGAATACATATTGTATTTCATACATTTGTATGTCTTATATCATGTATAAATGAATGTGTGATTGAATATACAAATATTTGCTATATCTCTTTTTTTATTATTTAATAGGCGCCATATCAATCCCTCTCTATTCACCTTACAAGTTTACAAAGCAATGGAAACTGGGTAAATTTCTGTGCAAATTTTGGCTCGTTTCTGACTATACAGTGTCCACTGCTTCTGTATATAATATTGTTCTCATTAGCTGTGACAGATACCTCTCAGTAACCAAAGCTGTAAGTAAGAAATCCTTTTTAACAATTTCTTCTATGCTCACCTTTATAATGTATTTTTAGGGGTTAGTGTAATGCCCACCATGTAAAAATCTCAATCTGTAGGTGGATTCAGAAGATTTTTATTTTGTTGTGTCAGGTTCTGGGTAGCCTAATAACTATCAATTAGAATAAAACAGAAAACCAAACAAACAAGATACAAGCCACGAACAAAAAATATTCTAGGATAGAAATTGGCTGCTGGTCAAAAGTAGTCACAGTAACTGTCCGTCAGAATACTCAGGCAGCATTCCATGCAGCACAGAAAAGATGGGGACACAAGTGAAGGACAGAATCTAAAACATGCATTATACAGGTAGTCCGCGGGTTAAGGACATTTGACATACGGACGCCATCTTCCCTGCTCGATCCTACCCAGAAGACAGGCTTGAATTGGGGGGGGGCGGGGATCGGTTTGCATGACCTGCAGAAGAAATCTTTTTCTAAACACAGCTGGGGTTGTGGGTGAACTTATGGGGGTGAGCTCTTTCTGCAGCCTCTTGTAACTCTTTAATGACCAAGACAAACTGCAGTTGTTTCTTTTTGCATATCAAAGCACAGCTTGCTCCAGATGTTCATGAATGTCTAAGCTACATAACGTTTTTTTTTGCTTTGTTTGTGATTAACTCACAGTGAGGATAATATACACCGCACTGCCTAATATTATGTTGAGACAAACATCTGTGCTAATTCCATTTATTAAAATAATGTACCTGTTCCGACTTACATACAAATTTAACTTAAGAACAAACCTATAGTCCCTCTCTCGTATGTAATCCGGGGACTACCTGTACTTTTTAACTAAGAATGTAAAAGATATGATTTCATGATAGAAGTTTGAACTGTGTATAGAAGCTCTGTATTTTATAATGTTTGCTTTTAGTACTTGTAAATTAATAAATTATGTAAACTTTTTAAGGATGTACAGAGTTTTATAGAGGTACCTAAAAAGTCCTGAGATAAAAATTGTGTCTAAAATTGTTAATAGGGGGATGTAATACCCGTTAATTATATCTCCCACTCAATAAGCTAAGTGACACTAAAAGTAAACCAGAAAGTGAAGACTTGAAAATATCTACAAATGTTAATTGTGCCTAAATAATTCACCTTTCCAATTAACCTTTTTTTCTGGTATTCCTCCTGAACAATAGCAGTGTACTGTCTTATTGCTGTATATCTGTATTGTGAGATCGAAGGCACTACTGCCTCAGACAGTCTCACAATATTTGAAGATTCAGTGAGGTCACTTTGAAAGTTTGAGCCTCTGATATGACCAAGAAAGGTCCTTCCTATACCAAGATGGCCATCTGCACACACTACTGAACTAGCCATAGCAATCAAAAATGGGGAATGATTACACACAGAATCCACAGGCAATAGTATTGCCTAGGCCTATACTCTGTACTAGCATCCAGTTCCTTTTAAATGTAAAGGCTTCTGCAACTGGTCATCCTAGATACTATGGCTATACAGTAAATAAAAAGTTCAATATAGTTTAAACACATAATCTTCTACATCCATCTAGAACACAATGTGGTGTTGAGTGAATTGGTGAACTGCAAACTTTTGCTTCTTGTGGAAATACACATACAGATTTGTGTAGTTTATAGACCATTGATGGCATTTATAAATTCTAGGTTTAATAAAAAAAATGGTTAGGGCTATCACTGCTAATATGTTTTTGTTGCCCAAATGTAAAATAATATGAAACCGTTACATTTAGCAAAGTATCCTTCTAAATATTTACAAAGAATTGCAGCGTTGGAAGCTCTGCCTAAAATATGCTCCTGACATATGCTATTGCTATACAAGAATCTGTAACATGATCATAACAAATCTCTATTAGGAAGAATGATAAAGCGTTGTCTCATGTTTCTGAATTTTTTACTTTAGGTCTTTTATCGTTCATCACAAAACAAAAAAAGTCATGCTGTTTTAAAGATGGCTATAGTGTGGATACTCTCCTTTCTTGTATATACACCAGCCATTTTTATTTATGATAAAAATTTTCCAGAAAATATTTGTTTAGTTGGATTTAATAGCAAATCGATTTTCCTTTTCACTTCATCCTGCTTAGACTTTTTTTTACCACTCATTGGTATTTCTTTTTTTAATTTGAGCATTTACTGGAATATTTTGAAGCGAAGCATAAAAAAATCTAAGACTTCGAAGCTTCAATCTTTGAATAACAAAGGACGTGAGGAACCTTATGTTATTGCAGCAGGAAATACTTTTTTTGCACTTGGGACTGATGAAACAAAAAAGGGAATGAAGGACTCTGTCATGCAATGGTTTAACAAGGAGGATCCAGCCTGTTGCACAAATGGTGTAACTGATCCTAATTTAAACCGTCTTTCTCGGGATAAGAAAGTAGCAAAGTCTCTTGCAATCTTGGTTTTGGTTTTTATTTTGTGTTGGGCCCCGTATTCAATTATGGCTGTCTGTCGTGAATATTGCTACCAACCATATGTTAGTGATGTGACAACTTGGTTGCTATGGATTAATTCAGCCATTAACCCTGTTCTTTATCCCTTGTGTCACAAAAGTTTCAAAAGGGCATTCTCTTTAATTGCTAAAAAGTGTGGCAGTATTTGCCACATAAATAATTAGAATGTTAGCAAAATTGTATATATACTTTGAAACTGCTTTCACAATGTAAGGCTAAATGTTAGTTGTGTCAGCTCACAGTCCGTTATTCAACATAGTGCCTAACCTACAAGATATTTAAGGGACTGAGCATGGAGAGAAGGGATTCATTAAATTAACCAGGGTCTAGTGATTAATGTACCCACAGGCACATACACAAATTTTAGGTCTGCAGTCATGAAGCATGTATTAGTGCAATGGCAAAGCTTGGGATGCAACAAGCTTAGGAAACCTTTGCCAGTTGAGTTGGACATTAATGAACATAGTATCCCCTACTGCAGGGGTGCCCAAAACGTCAATTGCGATCTACTGGTCGATCAGAAAGGCAACGCGAGTGAATTGTAGAGCACTGCGACACCCCTCCCTGCTGTTTACCAGCAGCCCTGCTGTACATCTATTGGGATGCTGGGGATGTCTTTTGTCAGACAACACCAGGAACTTTGCATCCAAGGCTTGTGTAACAGTGGGGAGGGAGGCAAAGGGGACGGGAGGGCAGTCTGGGGTGAGCAGTGCTGGGCAGCCAAGTCGGGTTAGGCTTGGTGTCAGGGTTCAATTACCGAGATACCTTTGTACAGATTAGCAGTTCTTTTTCTTGTGCAGCAAGTCATTCTCCAATGACAGGTGAACTGTAGCTTTCCTGTCACTATAGTCTTGTAGTGCAATGTCTGTGCAATGTTCTTCCATTCAATGTCACATTAGCTTTAATCACTTATGTGTAGTATGCTTGGTATATATATCAATAAATATGTGTTTAGCATTTTAATTGTTAGTAGATCATTTTGACCTGGTCATTTTAAAAGTAGCTTGCAAGCCAAAAAAGTGTGGGCAGCCCTGCTCTACTGGATGCATAGTACTCAAAAACAAGTTGAGACCTTTCCATATCCTATTGTTCCAGTCCACTAACTGTTTCTCTTTTAGTATCAAACAATACTCATCACAATTTATAGACTTAGGAATTGAGGAGATGGAGTGGCAGGGTTTATGATATCTACCTGTTTATGTACTATGGATAAGTTGTATGCTCTACTCATTTTTTTAAAATAATTGTTCAATAAAAAACATAATTATAAAAAATCAACATAACCATAATTATTGTATTTAAAAATTATGCTAAAGAGTATCACGGGAGATCAGGGCAGATCCAGTAAACCTGGAATGGATTTCTTAAAATAATTTAATGCTACTAAAAACTATTGATGTAGGGGCCACAGACTGCCCAATGGCCCAATATTTCCACACTGCAAAAGTTATTTTCTCTTGTGGGGGTAAGGAAAAGGGTAAAATATGTTCTTATTCTTTGCCTCTGTAAGCTTTTTCTCTCCATTCCTAAACCTGCTGCTCTTCACACACGCAGCACTCCAACAGCATCACATATAATGCAGGACAAGGATCGATATTGTTTTTCATTTTACTATATAGAATCTAGAGGGTTCTGGTAGACCTTTCAGATATAAACAATATATTTTCTTTTTGCTTTTGTAAAAATGCATTGCAGAAAGTTTCTAGAATGTTTATATTTACACACCCTATGTAAATTTGTTTGGAAAATATGTGTGATCATGCAAATAAACTTTCCTTTTATTTAAAGATGCGCTCAGGCAAAGCAGTTTATTAACACAGAATTGTGTGTGCCCTTTTTAGGTCATAGGCCCCAAATGGACCCAATCAAAAGTTCATATACCAATACATTTTGGGGCTGAGAATAAAAATACATTTTGACACACATACAGTAGGATGCAATTAGGTGAGAGTGTCAAGTTCTTTTTTTTGTAACCAATGTCCGTGTAAAAAGTCACTTTTAATGAATCCAGAACTACACTTTGCTGGTTACCATACTATGGGTTAAGTAAAATAACTGTTACTCTTTGATGATAAAGAGGGCAATACACAATATAAAAAACTAAGGGCATTGAACAAGGAATGTCTCCTTATTCCTCATTATATCCCGTTTGCTGTATTTTGTTTAATGGTTGTTCAATTCAGTGATGCCCTTTTGTTTAATTTGAATCCCTTTTAAAGTAAATACATTTTTTATTTTCCTGATTACTCATGTTTTCTTTAGGGAATGGATGTCACGATCTGGGAACAGGCTCAAAGGCCAAGCAAGTTCACAAGCAGTGAACAAGCAAGTTCACAATGATAAAAATGTTGAGTTCAGCACACAGGTCAATGTAGCAATGAAGGAGTGAGACAGTAGCGTGGTCAGGGAGAGCCAAAGTCAGTATCCAAGTAAATCAAGTTAAAGGCAGCAGGCAATAGGAGTAATGAGAATATCTGTAGCCAAAGGTCATTACACAAGCAAGTAGCAGAAAAGGCGGTGGCAGGAGCAAACAGATAATTCAAGTCAGGGAAAGAAGCAAGGAGTCCAGAGTGCGTGACAATACAGGGTATCAGTGAAAGTTGACTGTGAAAACAGGCAGGGAGCTCTCCTGCACTTCAGGTAGCTTAGTGGGTAGAGGTATCACCAGACACAGAAGCAGCCCTGGGTTTGGATCTTGATCCTTGACGAGGGTAGTTTGCACTTTCTAGACCATTCTTTATCGCCACCATCAGAACCTCTGCCTCCCCCCAACCCCCCATCTGCTTACCAACCACTCCCCCACCATTAAATACACAGACACCAATCTTGGATTTAAATTATTAATACCTAACCATAACAATATCCATAATGTAATCAAACTCCATACTCCTGGTTATACACCCAAACAACCAGGCTGCAGGTCTCAGAAGGCAAAATCCCCACCCAACAGGACTTTAATTCTCCCAACATCTCCACCTTGGCCCCTAGCCGCCCAGCACCGCCTCAGGAGCCATAATCATTTGTTCACCATAAAGGGGGAGACCCCACCAAAGAGGATCCCCCCTGCCAAATTCCACCACGTTACCAATGCACTGGATCCTTGCCTTCCAAGACCCCAACCGCCACAGCGCTCAGGTGTGAAACCTCACATCTGAGCGCTACCTCCACACTCGCTGAGCTTGTTGAATTCCATTCTACCAGTTCGCCTTCCTCGTTCTGGCCCAAATGGCCCACTGCTGTATTCACCATACTCTGAGCTGTGTTGAACCGTTCTATTAAGCAGGCGCTTTTCTACAAATTGGTCCTGGCCAACGTAACCGGCCAGACCGCAACACCATGTCACTCCTACCTCAAACCAGCTTAACCACACGAATTATGCCCCTCTTGGAACTTTACCCAAATCATAGCCCACCCTGGCATGGAGCCCTACCATGCCAAAGGGCCACTCACCCACCACAAATGTGCAACGCATGATGTAGCACTACGATACCCCCATTTCTGGCCACCAAAATGGCCCTACCATCGTATTCACCTCACTCCGGACAGTGTTGAATTATGCCCCTGAGCGGGGCACTCGTCCAACTGGTCCTGGCCACCGTATCCAACTAGACCACAACACATCTGGGCACCCACTCCACGGTAATCCAAGTACTTTGATCCAATGTACTGCCACCTTCGCTCCAGGCGAGCACGCTGTCTATTGGTCAGCTGGACTGCCGTCCACCTCTCGCCACACCCAACAAGATAGTGCCCAACTCACAACCCGATGCAAGCCAAACCAACCACAGCTGAACGCCCCAACAATTTAAACAAATTAATTCCCTCCCAGTCCAAAGGCAAACTCTTCCACCCATGCCCAGTAACCACCAGCTGACCCTGCTAACTGACTCATTGTACCCCACCAACTCCAGAATCACCTGTCACCGAAATCCACAACTCATAAACAACATCCACACCGGGTCTACCACCCGGAACCCATCTCGGAATGTCACCCCACTCAAAACACTCCAGAATACGCTTGCCACCACACGACCCCCCATAGCAAAAGTGAAGACATTATGTTACCAAAATCTCAACACAAATAGACATAACAGCCGGAGCCTGGCAAGAGGCCAGGGAAAACCAAACTGTATATCCTCCCACTATGCTGAAACGAGCCACAGTACTGATCCCAGGGGGTAATGAAGCATACCACCCCATTGAACAGTCACGAGGGAGCAACAAAGAATACTACCCCAAAATACTGACATCAGGAAGTAACACTGTATACCATACAACAATATTGACACCAGGGAGGTATGAAGTATAGCATACCCCCAGCACTGACACCGGAGAGAAATCGAGAATGCCATCCCGCCGTACTGACCCAGGGAGCAATATAGTATACCATTCCACAGCACCAACGCCCAGGAGAATTAGAGTAGAGCACCCCAGTACTTCCCTTGGAAGTAATAGCGTATACCATCCCCGCCAATGCCATTGGCGAGATATAGTGCAAACCAATCCCTACCATACTGACGCCAGGGAGTAATAGCGTATACCCTCCCACCACACTGACAGACCATACCACCCCCCCTGTACGGACACCACCAAGTAATATAGTATGCCATCCAACCCCTAATGATAGGGAGGTCCCAACTTAGCCAACACCAGGCTGTATTAGAATATACCCTCCAACACCACTGAGACCAGAAAGTAATAGAACATACCATCTAACACCACTGACATAGGGACTAACGGACTATACCATGCCACTGTACCAACACAAGGGAGTACCCGAGCATAGCCGTCCACAAAAACAACCCCCAAGGATTAAATGAGTATACCATCCCACAGCACTGACACCAGGGAGTAATAGTGTATACCATCCCACAGTACTGACACCAGGGAGAAATAGTGTATACCATCCCACAGTACTGACACCAGGGGGTAAGAGAGTATACCATCCCACTGTACTGACACCTGGGAGAAATAGCTTAAACCATCTCACAGCATTGACACCAAGGAGTAATAGAGTATACCATCCTACTGTTCAGACACCTGGGAGAAATAGTTTATACCCTCCCACAGTACTAACACCAGGGTGTAATATTAAATACCATCAACAGCACTGACAACAGGGAGCAATACAGCATACCCCCCCCCAGTACTGACCCTGGGAGAAACAATGCATACCATCCCACAGTACTGACCCCAGGGAGTGATAGCAAATACCATCCCACTGTACTGACACCTGGGAGAAATAAGGTTTACCATCCCACAGCACTGACACCAGGGAGCAATGGCAAATACCATCAACAGCACTGACACCAAGGAGAATTACAGCATACCTTCCCCCAGTACTGCCCCTGGGAGAACCAATGCCTACCATCCCACAGTACTGACACCAGGGAGTGATAGCAAATACCATCCTGCCGTACCAACACCAGGGGGTATTAATAAATACCATCCCACTGTACCAACACCTAGGAGTATTAGAGTATACCATTCCATGGTACTGACACCGGGAATCAAAAACAAATACCCTCCCACTGTACTGACACCTAGGAGAAACACTGCATACCATCCCACAGTACTGACACCAGGGAGTAATAGCAAATAAAATCCCACTGTACTGACACCAAGGAATAATAGTGTATACCACCCCACAGCACTGAAACCAGGGAGTAATAATAAATACTTTCTCACCGTACGGACACCAGGGCCAAATAGTGTATACCATCCCCCATCACTAACACCAGGAAACACTAGTAAATACCATTCCCTAGCACTGACACCTGTGATAAATTGAGTATACCATCCTACAGTAATGAAACCAGGGAGTAATAGCACATTCCATCCCGCCGCACTGACATCTAGGAGAAACAAT
>NC_092862.1:44022947-44041612 GCF_032062135.1 Pyxicephalus adspersus | reverse complement strand
TGACACCAGGGAGTAACAGTATATACTGTCCTCAGTACTGACACCAGGGAGGAATATAGCATATCATCCCAGAGTACTGACACCAAGGCCTTGTCTTGACCCCAATTTGCCTTCCAAGCGCCATTTCCCTTTTTACCAGTTTTAACCTCCTCCACCACCACCTTACTAGAAAAAACTACAGGCCTGTGTGCCCCACCGCACCTGAGCCCTCCTACCTGAACCTAAACCCTCCCCCAAGTTAACAACTTCTATCCTTCCCACATCAGCTATCTAACCTCCTGCTGACCAACACAACAATTGAATCATTATGCATGTTTCAATAAAAATCCCCCATATGTGCAATTTGTTTATTAATTGCCAAATAATGTGTTCCTAGCACCCGTGCTTCCAAAAAATTACACAATTTTTGCAAAGCTTTTTTTCTCTATAAAAATCCTATTTTGATAAGAAAAGATTTTTTTTGAAAATTAAATTAAATAAAAATTGCCAACTTAAGGTAACTGCAAAGCTCCTGAACATTGTATTAAATGGGGCAGTACACAAAAAAATTATAAAAAGCCTGTAGATTTTCTGTCTATCAATTAAATGTTAAAGATGGTCAGGAAAAGGATTGTAAAGCTACCTGCTACCTTCTCAGGTTAATTGCAAATCCCCTGAAGATAGCATTGTCACCAAGTTTGCTGGGGGGAGGGGTTTCAGGGGAGCAGTAAGAACATATGACAAGTCAAAATAATTTAAAAATGTTTTTACACAAATTAGTGTGGAAATATGTATACATCTGCTTTAATAATCAATATTATTTATATATATACTGTTGTACTGCCTGCAAAGATTTACTGGGAGAAAAAAGGTGGATTTAAATTGCTTACACTGACATGGTCTTAGACAAACAGGATTGTCACAGATCCCCGCAGGACCAGGGGACCTCTGCCCTCCTTAGTGTCACCTACCTTGCATTCCCCTACTGCCAGCACCAGCTCAGTTTAGGGATCCCAGTCTCTGCTTAGATCCTGGCCTACGTCATATGACTCCGTCGGCTGCCCCTTTGCCTCAGAGGACTAGAGTGTTCCACAGATGCACTCCATCTGCTGGCAAACATGCGAACAGCACCTGAACTGCCTCCTCTCCAGCACTCCATCTGGTGGTGGGTTAGGATGTCTGTAGGTCACATGGCCATCCATCACATGAGCTCCAGCATTCTGCCCTGTGGATCCGTGACACTGGGCAAATATAAAGTGGATGCACTCTACCATTCCATCAGCTGGGGCTCCAGCCCTGTGTGTACAAGACAAATCAGTCAAAAAATTATTATATTTATACATCTAAAATATAAAATCTAGGGGGTGGGGGGGATGGCACAGATGTCTCACAATGTTCACATGGGTTTACTCCATGCTTCCCAGTTTCCCCCTGTAGTTAGTTTAGGCTCTTCCAGAATCTGTCCTTGGTACATATGGAAATTAGTGGCAGAACCAAATTGCAGTGTAAACTACTGGGCATAATATGGACATATGAGAATAATAAAATATATAAATAGCATAAAAATGTATATTGTAACAAGATTCTAGATACAAAAGACCCAAAAATCAATCACAGGACTTTAAATGCATTAGATTTTCAATACAATTGTTTAAAAAAAAACATCATTTTTATTTTATTAACACATTTAAAATTCAGAAAAAATATTGTCGACAAACACACTTAGTTGAACTTTAAAACAATCCTACCAAAAGGACAAATTCATGATATAAAAAGATGATTTTCAATTCATCTTTTAATGCGCTCCGCAGACAAAGTCCGCATCCTCAGGAAATACTGAGAACTTTAAACCCACACAATATATTAACCCCCTAGCGGTAATCCCGAGTGTGACTCGGGGTGGCTTTTACATGCAAAAAGCAGTAATCCCGAGTCACACTCAGGGTAACTTTAGAAGCCCCCCTTACCTTTGCCATGCGCTCCAGTGGCAATCGGATGGTCCCTCTGTGATGCCGGGGTGCCGGTCTGTTGGGGGCGTGGCCGGGCAGGATATATAAAAGCAGATTACTGAGTAGTGAGATGCGAAGCACAATGCAGAAGTCTTGCATTGTGCTTTGCATCTCTCTGGAGATGCAGAGCAGCAGCAGCAGCGTCTGTGTGAGGCGGGCGGGACATCCCCACTCACATCACTCTGGAGGATTAGTCATCTTCCGGGTGATGCAAGTGGTGATGTATTGGGGGGTGTGTCTGGGAGGGAAATTTAAAAGCAGATTACAATGTACCGTATTTTGCGCCGTATAAGACGCTCCGGAATATAAGACGCACCCAATTTTAAAGGAGGAAAATCTAGAAAAAAAGATTCTGAAAGATTATTCCCCTTCTGATCACTCATGTGCCATTCATACCGGTATTCCCCTTCTGATCACTCATGTGCCATTCAAATTCCCTTTCTGATCACTCTGTGCCTTTCAAATTCCCTTTCTGATCACTCTGTGTCATTGAAAATTCCTTTCTGATCACTCTGTCATTCAAATTCCCCTTCTGATCACTCTGTGCTTTTTTTCCACTGTACGGCAGTTAGGACAGGGAACAGCAGGTGGCGCTTCTTTCGCTCTGCTTTACAGACAGAAGACACGATGCTGGCAGAGGAGAAGAAAACACACGCTGCATTCAGCCAGACCACACGCAGGATCGGGTATCGGGTGAGTATATTATTTTAATTATTTTATAACACATTTGTCGTATAGGACGCACTAACTTTTCCCCCCCAGTTTTGGGGAAGAAAAAGTGCGTCTTATACGGCAAAGAAATACGGTAATCTGCTTTTAAATGGTTTTTACAGTACAAAAACACCGCACATGAAATAAAAATAAAAGTACATTTTAATTTTATATTTTATTTTAAGATTACATTGTTGTCTATTATTTCATTATTTTTTTAGATTATTATTTATAATTATGTATTATATTATAATTTATGAATATAACATAATAAATAAATATAACTATCACACCCGGTAGTTAATCCTAAGAATTACAAACCCACAATGTAAACAAAAAATTCTATGCAAAAAAAAATAGGATCACTTTTTGCATCAAAAACTGACAGAATTAGAACGCTAGGGGGGTTAAAAAGGTTTTATTAATCGACCAATATCAATTACTAAATAAACATTGAGCTTATTTGTCATTTTGTAAAACCTTTATATTATAATGTGTGGGTTTATAGGTCTCAATATTTTAGGTCCTGTGATTTTTCCATTGAGATGTGGCATGAGTACAGAATGATGAGGTAAACTTGGGGAACATCTTTAAATCATGAATATAGATATATTTAGCAATTCCGATGCATTTCTGAGACTTGTGAATTTTATATATATACATACTCCTTCATATATACCAACTTATGTTCTAGGTTTATGGAAGTGTATTCTTCTATATTGGCAGTTTTTAAATAAACCTGAGGAACTGCAATAGATACAAGAGGTCTGGCATATTTTGTTTAAACCGCAATGCTATGTTCTGCAAACCTTCCCATTACACTGCCCAATGTTTATGTATCAGTGTAGTATTGTCATTGGTTCCTAGCCATTTTCACACCAGGTGTTGCTGTTGTTGGTATTAAAGCTATGCCAACCCTATACAGTAGCATTAGGGTGAGGTAGGGGTTTGCCAAACTAAGGTACTGCTGCTTAGCTGTCCAGTGGAGTGTTTGTGGTAGATTTGCTGCATGTGTTACTATCCTGAAGTAATAAAAATAAATTGTGTATAGCAGCCTTCAGATTAAAATCCCAAAGGGAAATATGTGTAATATCCAATTCCCTTTAACATGTAGTTAATTAAGTAAAATTAGAAGTGGTTTTGCCATTTCCTTAGTGTATTAGTATCTCAAAGCTAAATACATCCATCATTAAACCTGAAAGTCCAAAGACAGTATAAAAACCTTGTAATGGTACAGAAGGGTGGCTGCAGCTCAGAATCATAAGATTATCTAAAAGAACTGATAATCTTCAAGAAATACTTAACTATTTCATATTAGTTATTCTACTAAGCTCATTTGTCCGATGCATGGGCTGTTAATAAAGTATCTTTTTCTAAGACTTTTCTGCCTACAATGACAGTTTACAGAATATATAATGAGACTGGGATTGAGTTACTTAATTATAACGAGACTGATATATTGGAGATACAGTTTTCAGACACAGTGAAACTCATGATTATTCTGCTCATTTCTTCAATTATTGTATTTACAGTTTTTGGTAATATTTTGGTCATGTTGGCTTTCATTGTGGATAAGAGGCTTCACACTCAAAGCAACTTTTTTCTTCTCAATTTAGCCATATGTGATTTTATCATAGGTAAGTAAAGATAATGTAATTTAATACCACCTATTTGTAGTCACTTTAAAGAGGACCTGCACAATAATGCAGTTTTAATGACAAAAACTAAAATTAAGGTAGAAATAACCTACACCTGCCTACACATATTGTATACACATATTCATTTAAATCCTGTTATTTCTTTATTCTTAATTCAGTCTATGCCATTCCTAAATACTTCATCAAATAGCCTGCACTTCCATTACACTCACAGAACTCTATTACCATTCAAGCAGCTAAAGGGTTCATGGTAATTTTCATTTTTTAACTACTTTTTTAGCAACTTAAATATAAATGATCTTGTATTATGTTGGTATAAATTGCTGCAAAATGTGTGCAACTAAAACATTCTTCTATCTAGGCATCAAATAGATCAAATAATAAAGGATCACTCCTATTTATTTGTTTGATATGCATACCTAATTTGTGAATCCTTCTAAAGTTTGCTGCAATTTAAATACACTACTTTTATATTTTAAAATTTTAAGCAGTAGCTGTGATTCGGAATTTGGCATTCCATCTAAATGCAGCCCCAGTAATTTGTCAGACCAAACCATGCTGTTTTAGTGGGAAATCATACATCTTGAACATTTTAGTAATAATATACAATATTAAAACAAAGCTAAAATTACTCTTTGATTATGTCACTTGATCAGGCCATATTCAGCTTGATCAGATAGAGTCTCAAGTCTATGGGAAGTGCCGGACATCAACTATGTGCACATCATGGGTGATATTTTGGGTGACCCTGAGGTCTCTTGGTCTAAATCTTTTGAAAATGTTTAAAATTATTGCAGATTCGGGTTACTAATATTTTTATTTAAAGGTGTCCATTTGCTTCAGGTAGCGCTTTCCCAAGGCCCTATTTACAAGAACTAATTTCCATTGTTTAAATGCCCCAAAACACCCTGGGATAAAATCTTTATATAGTAATGTATCAGCAGACACAAGAGGTGTTTTGGGGCATCATATTTTTGGGCTCAAAAGAAAATATAGCATGGACCATCTGGGCACTAAAAATTGCAGAAAAAAGTACATTAACTCTTTAGAGTGCCGCCATATAAAATAGTTTATGCTCATTTATTTTACCTTTTCTTTTCACTTCCATTGTCCCTCCCTTATGCCGCACAAAGGAAAATGGACTTGTCAATGCTTGCAAATTGCCTAAATAAATGCATTGAATGTTCTTTTCAAGCCTTTTTTTTAAAACCTCTGTAAACCATTCATAAGTGCTCCGATGTTTGTTTGTCAGCATGACAGGTGGTAACAAGTGCTCTTTACGCTAAAAACCACAAATAAAGAATTTACCACAAAAAAATAAACAATACTTTCCCATAAAATGCTTGTTGTCAGTGTATCGGTTTCCCCCTATTATGGAATGAAATGTATTATGATTACAGATGTGTATGTGATACAAATTCATACTGTACATTTTTTCCCTAGGAGTTTTTGTCAGCCCTTTGTACGTCCACTACTTGGTAACAGGAAAGTGGGTGTTTGGAAGTTACCTCTGCAAACTCTGGTTAATCTGTGATTATACTATGTGTACGGCTTCAGCACTCAATGTTGTTCTTATCAGTTATGACAGGTTTCTTTCTGTAACAAAGGCTGTAAGTATTCATGGAGCTGTTAGAATGCCAGTGGAATATTTTAGTCAATTTTCTAGAATATGTTTTCTTATCTGACAGGTACTCTATCGATCCCTCCAAAATAAACACAGACAGACAGTCATCAGAATGGCCACAGTCTGGGTAATGTCTTCTCTGCTGTATAGTCCGGCCATTATGTTTTGGGAAAGTGTTTTCGGTAAGAAGGACAAGGATGACGGCATGTGTCAAGCAGGATTTTTTGACACCTGGTATTTTCATTTGATAACATCATGCTTTGATTTCGTCCTTCCGCTAATAAGCATTTCCTTTTTTAATCTGACAATATACTGGAACATATCTAAGCGCAACAGAAAGAGAAGACAACTTTACGTGCCTCGTCCCTCAGCAACAAAAGAGCAGCATGCTAAGCCATTTATTATAGCAACTGATCTAGTATTATATTCCAGGTGTAAAAATGGCCAAAAAAAGACTGCAGCATCAAATCAAAAGAAAAATCTTCAACAATGTCTTCAGACTTGTAAAATTGTTTCCTCCGCTTCTTCACAAGAGAAAGTTTTGCCTTATAATCTCAATGTCCATTGCTATAAACTCTCTAGGGACAAGAAAGTGGCTAAATCTCTGGCAGTTCTGGTTTCAGTTTTTTTCATATGTTGGGCCCCATATACGTTCTTAGTCTCTATACGAACAGCTTGTCGTGGTTACTGCATAGCATCATATTGGTTTGATGTCACTGTTTGGATGTTGTATTTGAATTCAGCTATAAACCCTATATTGTATCCACTTTGTCATAAAAGTTTCAGAAAAGCTTTCACAATTATTTTACATATGCATTTCTGAGATTTGTTGAGAAAAATGTAAAAGTTGTAACTGTACTACTTTTTAAAGCTGAATTCCAGGTAGATATAAAGGCAGGTCCATATCTCCTAGACTGTGAGGTCTTCGGTGGAATGTTTATTGAATGTATTCTTTTTAATTCAAGCAGTGTCATTACCTAAATTTGATTCCGCATTAGCCCTTTAAAGTTTGGTAGGTAAACCAGATATCATATAAATATTTCCAGTATACTGAACGCTAACCATTACACAAAAAAAATCATATAGTTTTATCATTTGTTTGTTTAGCTGTTCACCTGGAGATCATCTTTATGCTGGTATCAAAATATTGTGAGCACAATCTTAAGGACCTCTCAGGTAAACAGAATTATCTATGACGTGAACAATGTAAAAAATCTTGTATCGTGTGGAAATGACCAATGGTACTATCAATTAAGTATACAAATCACTGGACACACATGTTACAGTCTGAATGCAAAGCTCCCTTAGATATACCACCAACTGTATAGTACACTACTACACTACATTGAATACATTGGTGGCTGGACATCACCAGATGCTGAGTTTCCTCCTTTTTAATGCTCTATCAGCCCTTTACTGCAGCGGCTTTCAGTTGCTGTTTGTTTGTGGGCCTTTCTGTCCGAAGTTTAGTCTTCAACAAGTGAAATGCATGCTCAATTGGGTTCAGATCAGGTGACTGACTTGGCCATTCAAGAATATTCCACTTCTTTGCTTTAATAAACTCCTGGGTTGCTTTGGCTGTATGTTTAGGGTCATTTTCCTGTATTATGAAACGCCTCCCAATCAATGTGACTGCATTTAGCTGGGTTTGAGCAGACAGTATGTCTCTGAACACCTCAGAATTCATTCGGCTGCTTCTGTCCTGTGTCACATCATGGATAAACACTAGTGTCCCAGTGCCACTGGCAGCCAAGCACACCCAAGCCATCACACTGCCTCCGCCATGTTTTACAGATGATGTGGTATGCTTTGGATCATGAGCTGTTCCACGCCTTCTCCATACTTTTTTCTTGCCATCATTCTGATAAAGGTTGATCTTGTTTTCATCTGTTCAAAGACAGTTTTTCCAGAACTGTGCTGGCTTTTTTAGAGGTTTTTTAGCAAAGTCCAATCTAGCCTTTCTATTCTTGTGGCTTATGAGCGGCTTGCACCTTGCAGTGCACCCTCTGTATTTACTTTCATGCAGTCTTCTCTTTATGGTAGACTTGGATATCGATACGCTTACTTCCTGGAGAGTGTTGTTCACTTGGTTGGCTGTTGTGAGGGGGTTTCTCTTCACCATGGAAATGATTCTACGATCATCCACCACTGTTGTCTTCCATGGCCGTCCAGGTCTTTTGGCGTTCCTGAGTTCAGCAGTGCTTTGTTTCTTTCTCATGATGTACCAAACTGTAGATTTTTCCACTCCTAATATTGTAGCAATTTCTCAGATGGGTTTTTTTCTGTTTTTGCAGCCTAAGGATGGATTGTTTCACGTCCATGGAGAGCTCCTATGGCAGCATGTTGTCTGTTCACAGCAAAATCTTCCACATACAAGCAGCCCCCCTCAAATCAACTTCAGGCCTTTTATCTGCTTAATTGATAATGACATAACAAAGGAATTGCCCACACCAGCCCATGAAATAGCATTTGAGTCAATTGTCCAATTACTTTTGAGCGCCTGAAATGAAGTGATTGTGTAAAAAAACGGCTTTAGTTCCTCACATTTTCATACAATCATTTTGTTCAACTCACTCAATTAAAGCTGAAAGTCTGCAGTTCAACTGCATCTGAGTTGTTTCATTTAAAATTAATTGTGGTAATGTACAGCACCAAAATTAGAAAAAAATTGTCTATTCTTATGCTTGTCCCCTTCAATATTCTCTCTATTCACAATTAAGCACCAACGCAGTCTTTTTTTTCCACTAGTGGAAGGTGTGGAACAGATCTGTTTCTGTCAGCTGTTTCAAGATATCTGCTGTATTTTTCTTTACTGCGTCTATTGGTTCAAAGCGTGTTCCTTTAAGCATTGATTTTCATTTAGGAAAAAGAAAAAAACAATCTGGTGAATACTGAGAATGTTCCAGAGTAGTAATGTGTCTGTTGATAAGAAACCGTTTTCACAGAAAGTGCTGTGTGAGAAGGAGCATTGTCCTGATGAAGAATGAAACCATTTCCCCACATTTCTCGCCATCTTCTCCTGACTCTTTCTCTTAGCTTTGTCAAAATTATCTTAAATTAATAATGTTGGTTCAATGTTGTGCCTCCTGGAGCCCATTCTTCCTAAATTACACCCTTCATGTCAAAAAACACGATGAGTATGGCTTTGAATTTGGACTTTTGCCTTTTATGTGCTGTTTTCATTCTTGGTGATGAAGGTGTTTTCCAGTGCATTGATTGTCATTTTGTTTCAGGATGGAAGTGGAAGATCCAGGTTTCTTCTACAAGTTATGACTTTTTAAAAAATAATGTCACCGCTCATTTCCTTATAGTAATCTTTTTGCTCTGGTGTGAAATTTTACTAAAATTTTAAATTGACTTGTCACTTAACTTCTAAGCATGATTTCAGCACAAGGCGGTTAACACAATTGCATTAAACAGTGACTGACAACACACTGAACAGCTGAGCATGCTATCGCTTCTTGTGCATGTTTTAGCAAGATTAAATTTTTATGGCAAGTGCTCATAATCAGTTCTCACCTCTTTGTTATGGAAATAGAAACACAGTTTTGTTTTTTCATAGACGGACCTCGTATTATAGAAAAATGTATTAAATATATTTGTAAATTATTTACAGATCAATTATCGAATTTGATACTTGATAATCAGTCATATTCACTTAATGATTTAAAGTGTTTTATATGTGGCAAAATGAATTCCAGTGTCATACTAAGAAATATTGACCTGTATAAAATGCTCTAGTAAAAGGCCATGTAGAAGAAGAAGCATTATTTGCCAATCTGCGGTATTGCCTGTGGTCTCCCTGCAGCTCAGCTATCTCCATTACTGATTTTCAATACTTTTTCTGTACTGTGTCTTTATGTGCAGATGACCATCTTGCTAAAACATGTGTTTATATTGTAAATCTACATTTAATTCACTTTTTATGTTCAAATTGGTGAAAATAGAATTAACATTTACATTAGCTACTGGGGTCTGTGTGTAAGTGCAAGTAGTGAATAAGACCTTATGGTTAATATTATCAAGATATACTAAATTCCAACCTAGTTAGAGAGTTTTATGCCCACAACAGGCTGCTAAAAGGGCTAGTAAGTACATGTAATGCCAAAGAAGTAACACAAAGAACAATCAAAGGGCCAGATGTAGAATTACAATGTGCCGAAGAATTAAAGCTAAATAGGACTAGTATATTATTTTGATTTCACAACTGTATTGTGCTATTGCTGCCTGCCTTCGCACATTTTTACTGGTGTGCACTTGTTGTATGAAGCAATTTTCATTTAAATGATTTTTATTTAGGTATAGTAGAACACAAAATGCAAAATATTTCTTTGTTCTTATGTGTGTAGCTACCACAGAAATAATTATTTTATTACCTGTTATACTAATATACAGCAGAACTCCAGCATTTCATTCTGGTAAAAAGGAACGATTTATTGTTTCCTCATAGACTGTTCCCTATCACTAGTGGTCATCCTATTTCTGAAGGCTTGTGAGCAGATTCACCCAAAATGGCTGTTGCAGTTCCTTTTTATGGATTGACTATTTTCACACTTGTGTTAGCTTTCTGCAAGGGTCTCTGGAAAGAAGGACAGAACCTCCATTCTGATGGATCCATGGGAAGAGATAATCCCTATACAGCATTACTGTTTAATCCGTTGTATCTAGGTACAGATTTCTCCTAATATTGCTTCTTGTTTGACGTTATAGTTTTAAACTGGTACTTCATCATTGCCCTCTATCATTTTATTTTACGCTGTTTCCTAATTGCTTTATTATTATCTATGCAAAATAAAGTCAGGCTGTGCCCATTGCACTGTCAGTTTGTTGTGTACCTCTGGGCGCTCCGATGTCACCGTATTGAGCTGAAGGACCCCAGCATAATCAAAGCTAACACTAATGGATGTGCTACACTTTGGTCAACTGCATCCAGAATCACTGCTCTATGGCACAGACCAAAATACTTGCATGCATCCAGGTGGCAATGGGATTGACAAGCTATAGTGTTGCGAATCAGTAGTGACAAGGTTAATACCCATGCTATCATTTTCACATTCCACTGCAGTGCAATCAGGTACAGCCTACATGAGAGGAGCTATGCTGGTTTGAATTTAGGAGCAGTACAGCATAGTTGGCTCGCCATCAACAGACACTGTATTATATAGACCTAAAAAAGAAGCTATTTGTGGAACTCTGCAGGGGGAGTAGGATAAAACTGGATGCAGATATAATCAAGTGCTGTTCCTGATAGGAGGACATATTTCCATTTTTACAGTCAGGGGTCACCTTTGACTTGAATTTTTCAATGGTACTATTGGGAATTGGATGAGATGTGTCATCATTAAGGTGACTTGTATAAGTTTATAACTATGCAATAAATACAACCATTGCAACTGTCTACACAGTTACATATGTCTGGCATGTTTAACACTGCTGGTGGAACAGGTCCCAAATGTTGGTACATATCTGAATAATCAATATTCTGTATTTCCTTTGTCTCCTTCAGTTTTCTTTGCCTTCTTGAGGATTTTCCTGCCCGATTTATATCAATATGAATGATTTAATATATCAAAACTGTAAAGTAAACTGAGGGTTGCTTTTGGTCTTCAGAAAAACAGTGAGCTGCATTTTAGAGACATATCTTTTATACTTTAGTCACAGTGGTAAAGGCCTTAATGACAGACTTCATCCATATGGAAAGCAAACACATTGGTGATGTGCATGGAACAGATATTTGCAAAGAAAGATTTATTTTCTGTGCATTTTTTGACTAAGTATATAAGTGAAAGTGTTTGTGGAAGGGTTAAAGAATGACACAAAACACTCAGGCACTGCTTAATTAAAAGTTAGTACTTATCTTTATTAGATTGCCTACAATAGTCCAAAACAGCAACAGTTCAAGCAGCAAGATCACACAACTGTTTAATGCAGGGAGTGCCCATTTTTTGATCATTTAACTGGGAAGAGTCAGGCAGAAAGAAGATGGCATTTCTTTGAATGTATCCAGAAAATGTCAGCATCAATACTCAATTCTGTGATATCAATCAAATAGTTACATTGCTAGCTCATTTTGACCATACCTCCTTGTTGCAATAAAATGAGAAAAAAATTGCAATTGCTCAAATGGAGCACAGAGTCTAAGTGGCACCTGTTCTTCACCGGAGCAGCCCGCAGAGGGTGATGGGTTGGTAATCCTGGTGACAAACTGGCTCCTTACTGCTAGGTACTGTCAGGTTGCCCCCCCAGGTCACCCAGCATATCAGCAGAGGTAGGTTTCTGAGAGGAAACAGCCAGAGAGACAGGAGTGGTCACAAAGTGCTTCACAGGCAAGGTGGCAATAATAACCAGACAGGGAGCCATGCAACCAGTGGGCAATGTGCAGGATAGGTGTGTACCAGGGAGAGTTCCAAATGCTAAGGAGCTGGTGCAAAGTCACAGCACCAGCCAAAATAACCGCTAAGGCTAAAATAGCCTCTGGCCTTTAAGAGGCTTCACATCCCTGGGCTGTGTCAGTATTCATGACCACCAACAGATATACAAGACTTGGAAGTGCAGCTGCATGCTGTGCCAGGCAGTGACATAGTGCAATTGCAGAGCAGCTGTTCAGGTGCGCAATGCCACAAAATAGATTAGTGGGGAGCGCCGCTGGAACTGACAGGTAGTTTGACAATATCATTACTATATCTCTAGAGTAAAGTTTGTCAGGACATTGAGGGTCAGATCTAAGCAGGCATTTCATGCCAATAAATACTGTACATACAATATATAATAAACATAGCAATACCTTTATCCAAACAGACATGTTGCACAAATGGCATACCTTCCAACTTTCAGAAGAATCTACCACCCACCACCCATATATAAACTACAGGCATATGTAATTTATTAACATCCTTTACTGACTACCAATCCCTACTACTAAGGAAGGGGTAGCATGAGAAAAACTGACATGTTAGTGTAAAAGTGAAAATGGGGGTTGTTAAACTGGTATATTAGCTAAACACAGCTAAATACAGTCTGAGCCTTTTCATAATGTACTGTATACTTCACTCAATTTCTGCTGTTCTTTTTACCCCTTGAGGTCTTAAATCTGCCCTCTTTATAAAAATTCCACCTCAGATTGTCCAGACTTGGTTTCAGTTATCTTGAAAAGACATAATATTGGGCCTTATATCACCCACCCTTCAATTCTCAAACCAGGGCCCCTTCAGACCTTAGATTAGCTCACTCGCCCCTTCTTCAATATACATCCCCCTCAGACCTTAGATCAGCCCCCTTTAGAGCATTTCAGCAACCCATCAGCCCTTACACCAACCCCTTAGTGCCCCTTAGATTAGTGCCCTCCTAAACCCAGAGCAGCCCTCTAAAGCCCCAAAATCAGAAGTCCATTACACCTCAGATTACCCCTTTCAGGTATATGAATAGTGTTGCCCATTGCCCATTTATACTAGTGTTGCATTTTGAAGAAGCACGGGGGTGTCTATTTTTAGGCTTTCTTTGTGGCTTGGTGTCGAATGGCATGTTCACCATGTTTATCATGACCAGAAGCAGAAAGTGAGCAATATATTCAGCACCTAATGCTGGTACATGAACTTGGAAAAGTCATCTAGCTGGGCAATATATCGCGTTAATCTAAACTGTTACATTTCACATGTGTTCTATTCTAACTCTTACCACTCTTTTTGACCACTTCAAGAAAAAAAAAAATATTATGTATGTCACAAAAAGTAATTTGGAGTTGTTTTTTGGAAAGAATGGGAGTGAGTCCCATTTTCCCCATTTTTTTCATACATGAAGGAGGCAGGTATTCTATTGTTATTCATGGGCAGCATGGTGGCTCAGGGGTTAGCACTCCAGCCTTTGCAGCGCCAGGTTCGATCCCCAGCCAGGACATTATCTGCATGGAGTTTGCAGGTTCTCCCCGTGTCTGCGTGGGTTTCCTCCGGGTACTCCGGTTTCCTCCCACATCCCAAAAACATGCAGTGAGGTTAATTGGCTTCTCCCTAACAATTGACCTTAGACTACATTAATCACATATGACTTTGGTAGGGACATTAGATTGTGAGCTCCTTTGAGGGACAGTTAGAGACACGACTATGGACTTTGTACAGCGCTGCGTAATATGATGGCGCTATATAAATACTGTGTAATAATAATAATTGTATATGCACGGTACAGGGTCATGTTAGTGTATTGTCCAGGCAGATCGTTGGCGTAATCTTTATTTTAATTTATCTGTGTTTTAGTAATTGGAGCCCATTTTTTACTGCCTGAAGAGATCTAGAGATTCAGTCTCAGGGTTTATAGGTAATGATGAATTGTAATATATATCTTGGAGGAAAAAGGACGATGCTGAGCAATATATGGAGAAGATGGAATTAGAGAAAGCAGATGACAGCAATGTTGGATCCAGAGTAGAACCAGAAGACATGCAGCCTCTTAATTGTCTGTTTGGTTCTTACTCAGTATACATTATTTTATGTTTCTGGCAAGACTCCTGTATATTGCCTATTCTGTGTTGATTTTATTGCATTGAATTGTATGGCAAAACACACTCACAATACCATTTAGTCACCAGATTGACTTTATAAGGAATGAGAAATGGCCGACTGTGATAATGATATGACCAAAATTCTCAGAATTTACAAAATCTTCTATTTCTGGAATACCTGTACAACATTTATAATATCTGCTATTTATCTCTCTTGTAATCCAATATCTATTAATCCCATCATCTATCAATTCTGTGCCTGCTTTTCTGGTGTTGCAACAAATAAATATGTATCTCTAAAACGTTTTGTAGATGTTGTTTTTTTTCCAATACCACTGTGTAATTGCTATAGGATAAACTAGGGACTATTAAAGCTATCCTGCAAGATGGGTCACTTGCTTGAATCTCAGTAGATATTGTCCCCGGTGGAACATTATGTGTATATATAAACCTATATTAATGAATGTTTCCACCAGAAGATGGTCATGATTTCTTGATGCCTAAAGCTACCAGTTGGCATTCAGCTTAACAGTAAAGGTAGGCACAAATTCATATAATACATATTATTATGTCAAAAAAAAAACAATAACCATACTTTTAAATTACATATTAAACTAAAATATTTTCTGTCTTTCAGTGGCCCAGGAATAAGTGTACATAATGCAAGCCTATTCCAGGAATGGCTCCTTGGCTGAAGGTTCCACCTTCTTTAATACTGTCAGTATCTCTAATGACAGCCAGGCTTCCTATGATGATTCCACAATCATCCAAGCTGTGTTGATGTCCTGTATGATCAGTTTAACAGGAACAGGAAATGCTCTGGTCATTCTTGGCTTTATTATAAATAAAAAACTCAGAACTCCAAGCAACTACTTTTTATTAAATCTGGCCATCAGTGACTTCTTCACAGGTAAACGTGAAAGAGCCATTGTATGATTACATTATAAAATAGTTTCTAAAACACAAGCAAAACTGCACATGTGCTGTTTAAAAAAATAAATATAAGCAATACTGCAAATATAATATAAATAAAAAACACACAGTAACATTTAGTAATTGCAAATCCTAACCTGGAGTAACTTCTATACAGAGTTTGGACTGGGAGTACAAAGAATCCCTGGCAATGATATGAATTATTAAAAGAAAAATATACACTTTCAGCTGTTACTTTTCTGACCATAAGCGTCTGCATAATGGCAGTAACATACAGAGAGAATAAATTCAATACCAAATTATATGTGCACTGCTTCCCAAAACACACGTTTGCAGTTTCTAATAGGTGTTTCCCTTACTTGCAATGGATAAATTTCTTTTTCCTTCCTGAATGGAAAAAAAAGACTTCTTAAGTATTTTCTACTCTATCCAAAATGAAAATATTTTGGCTTTAGGTATAGTTACAGTATATTAATTTTTGAGATATATATATTTACTACAAAAAGCCTGAAAATATACCTAAAGCCAAAATATTTTCCTTTTGGATGGAGTTTATTATATATAATATTGTATATAGCGTATATATATATTATATAGAGTGTATTATATATTATTATATATCTATATACAATATAGTTGGTTTATTACCAATGTTTTTCTGTATATGTTTTACACTTCAAAGAACTGACTACACCATGCATATTTATAAGGTCTGTTTTGTTTCCCCAAGGAAAATGGTATTTGTCTAATTTGTATTATAATATAAAATAATATATTTTCAAAAAGTGGTTGCTGTTTTAATGGTAATAAAATAAAAAAGGGTATAAATGACACCCATAACTAAATCCATCAATAACTAAGTTAAGCTCTGCTAAAGAAGGTTATATTTGGAAGCTTAAACAAAAGAAAAATACACATGGTGTACATAATATCTACATGCAAGGTCCTAAAAAAAAGTCAAAAAATCGTAGAATGGGAAACACATTTGCTTTATATACAGTAGGTTGCAATATGTCTATTTGCTGAAACCTTATGTAGAAGCAAAATTCATAACAAATCTTCAGGATATTTGATATATATATATATATATATATAGTCATTCATATATTTTTTATATTTTTAGTTGTTCCAAAGCACATGTTTTTTGGGGGAATGCAGATTATCATCTTCATGAGCCCAGATAAAAATATATTTTTTGCATTGCCTCTCTCTAGAGCCTCATGTAATAATCAGCACTCACAGTGGGCGAGGGAAGAGGAACAATGATCTTAACATTGCTTAATTATTTTGAACATTCTTACAGGACAGCAGGAGACCTCCATTGTTTAGTGACAGGGTGAGGACAGGCTGGTGATCAACTATATTGCTTAAAACCTTGGTTTTATCTGCTTATATTTGCCATACATTTATTCTCTATTCTCTCCACATCAACATTTGTTGTAATAAAGAAATGAATAAAACATTTCTGATTTATTACAGACTTTATAATTGGCCTAGTGACGTTATAACTACGGTAGGTCCCTAAGTGTTGGCCTCTCTCCATAAGAAATAAAGGGATGGGCTGTCTCTGGAGAGGAAAAGGCCAGATGGTGGATTTTCTGTGTGATGTATCTATTTGTGTGGGGTTAAATGAGAGTAAGCAGTTTCGGTATAGGAGAGGAGACTTTACATCTGTGCAAGACTCAATGTAAAGCTGGAGTTTAGGTAAGTAAAATGTGGTCATCAAAATAGCTTTGCTATGATGCAGGGTTTTTTCTATACAGGCTAAACACTCTTACAAATGTTGGCAGTGTATTATAGTATTTATCAGTTTATGTAATGCATGTTTTATATACTGTATATACACATAATGACATCATGACTATATGTAGCTGTCTGGCTGACATTCATCCTTATGTATCTTTATGTAAGAAGAAAAAAAAAGAAATAATGAAAAACTGTATATTTAAATTCTTGCAATCTCTTTACAATCCAATCATATCATTTAGTAATTGTCTTTTGTGCTATATTCTGTATTCTTTATTCATTTAATGTATCTATTTTTTTTTTTAAAGGTACATTTTCTCTCCCATTGTACCTGAAGAATTACATTATCAACAAAGAATGGGTTCTTGGAAAACCTATTTGCAAGCTTTGGCTCACCGTTGATTATACTTTGTGCCAGTGTACAATTTATAACATTGTTCTCATCAGCTGTGACCGTTTTCTGGCTGTAACCAGGGCTGTAAGTTCAATTTAATTACATTTTAAACATTTTATAAAAAGTATTTTTATAAATGCAATAACGCATGCCAAAAGTATGTGAGACAGGTTAAAAAAAAGTGCCAAACTTTTGTTAAAATAGTGTTGCGGATACACTAATTTTTAAGCATTCTCTGTCATCTGTCCTCAATCTAGTAAATATTGCTGAGTAAACCACAGAACCACTTGTGAAAATCTGAGCTGGACATGTGCATGCGCTATGTAATCTCCATTAAATTCTGTGAAAAGTTTGTGCTCTGTACTCTAGTAGAGTATGAACTCTGTATTGAATTGAATGGAAAGTACAAAATTTGCACTATATTACTATACTATAATATACTAATCTTATCAGACTATATTATATCAATCTAGCAAGATCATTCACAATCAATTAAGACATGGGGTTGAGCTAAAGGACTGTTTTCCCTCCTTGGCTGACAAAAATGGCAAACATGTATCCTTCTAGTTAGTCACCTTTCACAGCACTTGTTCTTGGGATGCTGAAGATGTCTTACAGCCTTCCACGTTACAAGAACACGTCCAGTTGAATGTGAATAACTAGTGATACATATACAATGGCCTGGATGAGTGAGAACCTTCACAGACATTACCTAGTTTTAGGTTTCAGGTGAACAGACCCAATGTGAATAATCTGTAAATTCTCATAACAATATTTCAGTAACAGAAATATGCAGGGCTACCGTGTTTCCCCGATTTTAAGACATCCCCATTAAATAAGCCACCCCCGATTTTTGAAAAAATAATTAAAATAAGACACTCACCTGTGAATAAGACATCCCCCGATATCTGATCCTGTGTGTGTCTCCTTGATGCTGGCTGCAGCACGTGTGTGCTCCTGGCTGCAGTGCAGAGTGAAACTGAAAGCAAGCTGCTGATCCCTGCCCTAACAGAGATCCCTACACTTAATTACCGGTAAGTGATCAGAAGGGGACAGTCAATGGCATAGAGTGATCAGAAGGGGACAGTCAATGGCATAGAGTGATCAGAAGGGGACAATC
>NC_092862.1:43987100-44022435 GCF_032062135.1 Pyxicephalus adspersus | reverse complement strand
ATATTTTGGCATTTCAAAAAATATAAGACAGTGCCTTATAATCGGGGAAACAGGGTAGCAACAGTGAAGAGCCAATGGAATGCACCAGCAAGTGTTATTAGTCTGTAACCATGTGTTTAACATTGATATAACACTCCTTCTGACCCTAGGCCATGGCGTATTTTAGCTATGCAGGAATCTGGGTCTAAAAACATCCTAAAAACGTTACAGGTCTAGGTGTGAATATTAATACCATACTTTTACAACTCTCTTTTCAGGTAAAATATCGAGATCAGCAAAATAAATTGAGGCCAGCCTTTATGAAGATGGTTGCTGTCTGGATTATAGCCTTCCTCAATTTTGGCCCAGCAATAATAATTTGGGAATATGTGGTGGGTTACAGCATAGTACCAGTTGGAGAATGTAACCCAGAATTCTATTACTCAAACCGCTATTCACTTTACTCTTCTGTATTTGATTTTTTTACTCCAATGACAGCAATTGCATTTTTCAACCTCAGTATATACTTTAATATTAGGAGTAGAATGAAGAGTAAAATCCCATCTCCTGATAAAAATTCAACAGTTTTGTCTGAAGATATAAGAAGTGATGACATATTTGTTATAGATTGTAAAAATGACAATTCAGATAGTCTGGCAGCTTTGACACAACCTAATCAGGGTCTTTGTACAAACAAGAGACGTTTCATAAGATATTTTGTTGGGATTTGTAAAAGCAGTCATATTCATCCAACTACAACAACATGTGAAATGTCAAACAGAGTTGTGACCTTGGATTCTGCCAGAAACTCGGCATTGTCCAAGGACAAGAAAATGGCAAAATCATTAGCTATGCTTGTTTGTACATTTTGTATCTGTTGGGCACCATATTCTTTCCTTACCATTATCTCAGAGGGTTTTTGTGATGTGTGTGTGCCTCCAGTTGTGTTTGAGGTCACTGTCTGGCTGTTCTTCTTTAATTCGTCGATTAATCCCTTTCTTTATCCATTCTGCCACCCTGCATTTAAGAAAACTCTAATGCAGTTTTTCTGTCTTAAAAAACATTACAGAAAAAAACAATAACACATGGGGCTTCATTTATCCAATCCCCCTCTGCAAATCATTACAGAAAACTCACACCAATAAGTAATACTTAATAACCTACTATCTTGTTGATTAAGTTATTAAAATTTGGAAGCCCCCCAGTAATAGGGCAGCTCCAGATAACTACCCTTACTCTGGTAAATCAGCTCTACCCACCCCACCGACAAATGTGTTTTAGATATACTTTGTTAATTTACAGTGAAACCGCTTTTTTAAAAAAAATGTTACACTTGGCCGTGTCGCAGAGGTCCCCCAATTCTGCCCAAAGCAATTTTGGTAACCATACCACATTTAGGAACGGTTAATTAACTGAAAATGTCAGTGGCCATAACTTTCTTCCAAAGTTTACATTTTTTTTACATGTTTGTGTTTTTTCACAAAATCATTTTGAATAGAGATCAAGAAGGTTCATCTATAGACAGCAAGTTTATTCCACAAAAAGGAAACAATTGCTTTAAGTATGTTCATATGCCACCAAAAACACAAACAACTCTGCATTGTTTGCCCAAAAGCAAAGTACATGTTCAACTATTAAACATTCAAACATCACAATTCCCACAACTCCATTCTACTGGCACCAGCCCCATGGAGAATACAGTACAACTTACTGCCAACAGCTGTCAAATCTGCAGATGCTGGCTCTTTAAAAACCAGTGCTGCCGTGACTGAGCACCTGCCGTGACTGTGCCAACTGCAAAGAAGCGTCCAGGATCGCTCAATCCCAAATCGGGTCTGAACCTACCCTAAAGCAAAGTTGAGACAGGAGTTTGTCAGCAAACACAGATAACTACTTCTGGGCATTGACTTGCAACCTCTGGGAAATCAATTTCTGAAGGTGTTGGCAGTTTATGAAATGGTTCAAATACCACAGTGCCCTATGACCCTCCTTGAAGTGTCACAAGAACTGCACTACAACTGTACCACTTACAAATATCTTTACAAAAAGGAACTGCTAAAGCTGGTAAAAGACTGGTTAACAGTGGTGGACTGTCCCACATGCCCACATTAAAAAAATGCTCATATGAACTTAGCCTTACTGGATCTAATTGCGTAAAGCATTGTGCATAAGTTTCTTCTATAGAGAATACAGTTTCTCTTTTTGTTTGCATCATTTGTTGTTATATGTACATTATACTACTATACTCCTGAGGAAGCCTAACTGGGCAAAACGTGTCGGGACGTATGTGACCTATTTAGGTCCTACCTTTGATCTTTTAACCACTGTATGGTGATCAGATACACTATTGTATAGTTGAGCTATCCCAACCTTGTGAATGTGAACAATATACAATACAATACAACAATTGTATTTATTAATTATGTATGAATCAATAATGTATAAATACATAAATATTTTTTTGCACAAATTAATGAACCTTAAACCTTGTTCTTTCCACCTTGCACTTTGAATATGTACATACCTGTATATAATCTCCAGAGGTGGCTGTATGTCATAGATTTGGGTGGGATCCTGATGGTGACATCAGCAGAGAATACCTTTGCTGAGTATTAGCAGGGACCTTTAAAGTCTTAACTTGTGCATGTGATAGGGAAACAATGCGGAAGTGTAATAGTAAAGCACATACTGACTATTGTCACTGCAGAACAAGAGGAACCTGAACAAAAACCTTTTAAGAAATGTCAATAGGTACAACATTAATAGGAATATGTACATTTAAAACAATGTAAGTTACTTTTGAAATTTTAGAATAATAAATACATTTTAATGTTTGGGTTTGGAGCTACTCAATATACAGGTATCTCAACAAACCATTCGGGTGTCTAGCTAAAATACTTCTATCACTAACCTCAGAGCTCAGGGTACAGCCAAGGTTTTTTTCTTCTTGCTGGAAGGGGATTTGCAGCATTGCTTTCCAACAGCTCAGTTATATTTGTTTTTGTACAACACTGACATCATGTGGTAAGTTTTATATTACAATAAACTTTCCATCAAGTCCAACCCCAGCAAAAACCTGATTTGTAAACCCTGACTCTCATACAATCCATTGTCAGCATTATTATAATTTATGTAAAACCATCTAAATGTGCTGAAAAAAACAAAGAAAACATTATCCATTTAAGATTAGAATTTAGTATAACATGGTTTTGCCAATCATATAAAAGTTGCTTATGCTGGTCATTTTTTTAAACATTGTTTAAAAAGGGGAGAAAACATATCAACTTACAAATATAGAGAAAAACATTCCAGGGGAGCAAAACAAAGTGCCCTAACTCCAATATCCACTCAGACCAGTCAGTTCAATAGAGATAATCTTACTTTGACATCCCATTCTTGGAACCTATTACTAATGGGGGATCTGTTACCCCTGGCAAGATGCAGTGCCCCTCATCCTGATTTTGAAAATACCCAGAACATCTCTGCTAAGAGCTATATGTACCTAGACTGCCCTTGAGAAAGGAAAATTACTCTCCAATAAACTATAACTCTGGATAGAATCCACTAAGATGAAACCAGAACAACTGTCTGAACAGGCAAACCTAGAACATTCTCACAATATTCTAATTAATAGTATGATGCCCACTAGGCCAATGGCAGGGACTCCATCATCAAAGAGGTAAACTTGTGCAGCTAGAATGAAATGATGAGATCTTTTATCCCTAACAGCTCTAGCAATGGTTTCACCATGTGGGAAGAGAAAGTATCTCATTCTGAGAGTAGCCATAAATGTCATTAAATAAAATTTTGGAAATCTTTTGTGTGAGCTTTCCTGCAGAACAGAAGAGCTTTTGATTTTTGTTACTCACAGTTGACAGAATAAGTAGGCATATTATTTCCATAAATCATGGATCTTTTGGAACTCAAGGATTATGTGTAAACATTTGACTTCTCTTGTGCAGAATGGTGCAAATGGGAATTAAATCTTAACCAGAACATTGTATGTAAAACTATTTTAGCTTTAGTTTTTGACCGTTTTCTCAAATTTCCCAAATTCATGAGTATTTAGTTGTAAGCTCTTTGGGGCAGGGTCCTCTCCTCCTGTATCACTGTCTGTATTAGTCTGTCATTTGCCACCCCTATTTAATATACAGCGCTGCGTAATATGTTGGCACTATATAAATCCTGTTTAATAATAATAATAATATTAATAATTTAGTTAATACTTCACTTTGTACCAGTTCTTGGTAGAACAAATCTATCCCCATGGCTGCATGGAGAAGACGAAGGAAAATGAGGAAGTCCATATCTATGTCATCTCTGCCTCTCGCTGATAGCCATTCAATTAAGGCCTTTAAGCCTTTCAGCTCTGTTACACAAAGTCTGTATCAGGGCTCATAAATAAGGATCCTCAGCAATGACCACGTGTTGAGATACCAGTGCTGTATCATGAGCAGGAATAGCAGTGTCACTATCTGTGTCAGAAGAAGGGCAAACTGGTAAAACAGAAACATGGGAGTACCCTGGGCTGGCCCATTTATATATATAAAGGCCCATCAGCTCCATGAAACCTATGAGTAAACCAGGCAGAATACTCAGTGGATCCTGGCTTGAAGGACCGGCCTTGCCTTGGAGATACTGGGAAGATATGCAACCAATCACTGGTGTGCTGCCACCAGGGCTGTAATGGGGCGGGCATGCGTGGGCACACTGTGCCCTCACTTTTTTCAGACATGAGGAGTTTATTATTAACAATATTGTGCATGCACACTCGCCATGGATAGTACTGTGCCTCCTCTTCTTTTTTTTATGACTACATCCCTGGCTGCTACTAGAAGATGAAGTTGGGTGCCATTAGGGGCCATAGATTTTAAAGTGTATGACCAAAAAAAATCTTTACTGCTCAGATTTTTTAAGTGTTTTACCCATGTTCTTTCTGTTTGTTTTGCTTTGAGCCCTTGGGGAATAATCATTTGATGCATAATCAATCTAATGAATATAAATCAATGGGCACCAAGAAACAGAGCAAGTACAGAACAAAGGTGAATAGCACTACTGCAGTCTTCTGATAAAATGGTGAACCTTTACATACCACCGCACATACTTGATTTGGAATTGATCAGAATATAAATTAGGTTAATTAATAATAAATTGTCAGCACTTACCATGTTTGTAGTGTCCTTTCCTTATCTATTGATAATATAAGGGTGATCATGATCGAAATGCGATTCATACTTTGTAATCAGCGGAGTAATGTCCCATTACAATAGTGGTCAGCCAAGTACCCCTTTCATCAGTGTTTAGTGGAAAATGGCACTTTTAGTGCTCCCTTACATACATAGAAATAAGGTATACATATATTTATCAATATTACAACACCTAAAAAAGTTTAAAGAGGAACTCAGTATCCAGTACACCCCATGCCTTTAGCAACTTCTTGCATTTGTATAGGCACCATCCCTTTTATGCAATGTATTTTATGACAGTCAAAAAACACAGCCCTAATGGTAAACCCTTTTTCAGTGTTAGTGGACAAATGGTCTCTAATATGAAGTGCTTACTTTAATTGATTGATGTTGTGCTGCACTTACATTGGTAATTGGTTTAGTTCTGCCATTACTCTTGTGGTCAGTGTAGTGCCACCCTTACATTGGTGATCAGTGCAGTTACACCTTTGGTCAGTTTACGGCTACTTTCACTCTGTTGGTCAGTGTAATATACCATTACAGTGGTGATTAACATAGTGTTTCCTTAAAGTTATTGTCAGGTGGAGGATTATTTGCCCATCAAACTTTGCAATAGCCAAAACACCAACTCACTGTCACTGTGAGCAATGTGCAGACATAATGATATACAACATTATACACAATCCAGGGTGAATAACCAGTCAGGGTTAAAAAGGCTAAGAAACACTGCCAAAGAGCAAAACTGTGAGCAGGCCAAACTGAGCTCAGGTCCTGGCAAAGTCTTGAGGAAAAGATGCATTATAGTCCAAGTATTTAATGCCACAGCAGGAAAAGCAAAATGGTGCAGCAGGAAAAGCAGAGTCCTAATAGACATCAACAGTAATGCCCTTCATTTTATCAATGGAATTGTTTAAAATACATTTAGGCCATGTTGTTAATAAAAAGCAGACTTTTGGCTTAAATGCTATACGGGATATACAATTCTAAACTACCTTCAGCCAGGGCTGATAGCTCCCACCCATGGTATACCACTGGGTGGCTTTCAATGTATCAATTTTATCATTTAATAGGTTAAAGCTGCACAAATAATACAGTAGAAAAAAATAAATTCAGCCTAGCATACCAGAATTACCAGAATAAATATGGCCAGGTGTAGAATGACATGGGCGTTAACTATGTTTATACTCCAGATAAAAAAAAAATAAATGTCTCTTGAATTTTAAACCTGCATCTGCTTTTCATTTAACTTAGTATAGAAATATGTCCTTCTTTGTTCACTGCCCATTAATGCTTTTTCCTGATGTCAAATGCTGTAATTTTGAAGTCTTCACTTATACTGAATGTATAATAGTTCATTTTTATAGATTTTTTTGTGGATCGTTCATTTTAGCTTTCTTACATATTAATTTCCCAAAAATGATTGTTAGTAAGTGACGTGCCATGTAACACCTGAACTGTGTACACCTTAATGCAGATGTGGGCTGATATTTCATTTTACTACTTTAGTACAAAATTCTTATCAGATGCTCAGGCTCAGATTCAACTCGACTTTTACTGTATATCTTTCCAAACCATTGAAGTCATTTTGATGATATGCCTCTGAAATTTTGCAGAATGCAGCTTTGGCAAAGGGCTTGGAAACATCTGTAGAATTGCCTGGCTTGGCTTTGTAATATTCACTTGGGATTTATAAACAAAACAAATGAGAAACATGTAGCTAAAATGCAATCGTCAGCCATTTTAACAATCACTTTTCATTTGGAACATTAGGAATAAAAATTGATTACTTTTAAAAATAATATATTAACATTATAGGTGTTAAATTATTTATCAGCATAAACACTTTATGTCTCTATAGTTTCATTAATCATTAAAGTAAACCTTTCTAGAAAAAAAAATGCCATTCAGAAAATGCTAGTTGCTGGGGTGTTTCTTACCTGTCCTTTAACTCACCAAACCAGAACAAATATTAAGATCAGGATACACACTTTTATATAACTGTCCTAATCTCCAAATTTGCTCTGGGCTGTTTCTTTTCTGCTGTTGTTTATATAATTTCATAATTTCAAGATCATTACTAAAAATACATTTGGTATAGAAAAGAAAGGAAGGGGGGCCAAACAATTGTGGGGCCTGAGTATCAAATACAGTAGGAATGCTAGATGATTTATACTTTTAATTAAAATAACCCTTTACAGCCTACATTGTTACCCTACTTGTAGTGCCCCTTTAGGTATATTGCCCCTTCAAGTGGAAAAGTGTGTGACCTGAGCCTGGAATCTTCTAGAGCAGTGTCTCTGAACCTTTTTAACATCAGGAAACCCTTGAAATACATTTTAGGTCTTTGGGGAGCCCCTGTTAGAATTACTATATCCACAGCTCACAGGATATTATTACATCGCTGTGAGAAGAATGTCACCCTTATAGATAGCCAAAAACATCATTGATATGAGAAAAATGGTACTAGATTGTTTGAGGTTGTTGTGTCCAGTTGTTGTAAAGTAATTGGTTGATAGGTAAGATGCCTGGTTTCCGTTGAGAAGAGAAATATTTGCTAATGTCAGGTGTTTGTAACCCAATGAAGGAGATTGGTGCACAGAGAAACAGGTGGCCAAATGGGACAAATGCTGGAAAATAAGAGTTTTGAATACAATCTGAACTGCTTGACATTAGGGTTTCTGCAGTCTGGCAAACACATGAAATTGAAAGTTCCAACCGCAGTCAGGAGACCCGTGAAGGTCCCAAACTATGATACTATTTCAAAGGGGAACCCACCAACACTCGAAAATTGGGACTGTCATGTAAGAGTTATCCCTTCAGCGGGGAACTTCTTCATTGATGAGAATATGCACTGTTCAATTAGGGGGCGTTTAGTTTCACAACCTGAAGAGAGACATTGAGTATCACCTAAAGTCCTCTGTATTGTAAAATGCAAAAAAATATTCTGCACTTCTTTTCCCCTCTCCTGCCTATGGTGCACTTTTAATAAAAATTCCTAGACATAAAGAACTATTGTGTTGGAGTCTTCATTTGTACCTTACCTGAAGTGAGAATGTGGGGAAAAATATAGTTACTCCTGTGGGGGTGAGTGCTATATACTGACTACATGTACTGTGAGCTGTAGATATAATTGTTTTAGCTGGGATTCCCTGATATCTGACAATTGTTTTATGGGTAAACCTGGGTAATGAATGGGTTGATATAGGCTGGTGTAGACAGTGGCAAGGAGTAAGAGGTTAGGACTGTCTAAACTAGTAGCAGGTTATGGCAAAGTCTGGATCATAAGAATATATGAAAAAATGTTAAAAAATAAAACATAAATGGTAGATTTAGATTTGTGAGTTTCGGGATTATGAGGATTATGATGATTCTATGATTTAATATTAAACCTTAAATAACTTCACAAATATGCCTAGTCTTATTTTTTTCTAAAATGTAAATTGTTTGATCTGTCCTCAATTAATATTTGGATCTGTGATAGGGAAATTATTAACTGCAAGAGGCACAGGATGCCCAATCTGAGCGTTTTAGGGCTGGGTGCTGTAGTGACAACTTTTTAGGGCCGGGTTCTGTAGTGACAACTTTTTAGGGCCGGGTTCTGTAGTGACAACTTTTTAGGGCTGGGTTCTGTAGTGACAACTTTTTAGGGCTGGGTTCTGTAGTGAATTCTGGTGGAGCCAAATACTTTTACATACTAGAAGATGGAGTTTGACTGAGTTTTTTGCTTTCTAGCAGTACTCATAATGATGACCTGTCAACTGTATTGATGGTGTAATCAAGCTTGGGTGATGAATCTAGAATAATTAAAATGGCCCTGTTTGTTTACAAATTAAATCTGTACTTTGAGAGTTGTTAAGCAATGTGCATCTTCAGAACAAATCTTATTCATGATTAAAAATATTTTATTTTGTTCTATAGCTTGCATAACATAAAATCCAGCATTTTCTGCAAAGAGGTGGCCCATATTTCTTTTATTGAGGACATTACCAAACAATCCATTTCCAGAATAAACATACTGCACTTGTAAGACAGCAGCTTTTTTATGTTTTTATGTTTTTATGTTGTAACCCCTTTGATAAGATTCTTCTTGGGCTTTGTCAGTACTTGGGTCTATTTATGAAGCAGCAGATCTGACATTCAGCATACATTTTTTGCAGGTGATTCTTCCAGGTTCTTGCATTTTAAATGTCAGTGAATAATTCACACCCAGAATATGCTCAGTGAAAGTCACATTCATTGCTTTAAAAACAGATGCCTTAGTGTAGCTAACATGGTTATACCATGCGGGGGATTTTTGTACTTTTCATGATCCAATAAAATGGTAACTGTCAGTAAACTTATGGCATTGTACAAAACATGTGTCTGGTAACTGTGCAGCCTGTTCAGTGCACTTTAATGCCACTGGAAAGCCTGGTGAAATAATATTTAACAAGAAAAACAGCAACTTAGATTGCCTGCTCTTGGTTACTACACTTTGTACATCGTAAATAATTTTTGCACTACTTTAGTCAATATCGCCAGTGAAAAGGATGATGCAGGACGCCGGCGGATTAGGTAAGGCTCTATTTACTATTACTATTTACTACTTTACTATGCTTTCCCATAGGTTTAACTACCCGGAGTGTGACTCGGGGTTACCGCTTTCAGCAATTTTTTTCTACCCCGAGTCACACTCAGGGTTACCGCTAGGAAGGTTAATTGTACAAGATGATCTTTTCAAGATGATTGTTGATCTCACTTTCTGCAATATTAGCGGTTAGGCTATCATGGTGTTTCAAAGGCTTTATTGTTCACTGATGCAGACTATAATGTGTATACTTATTTCTGCTTTTTATAAAAATGTATTAAAGTCAGCTAGCAAGCATTTTTAAATGAATTTCAGAAATTGAACCACTCATATTTCTCTCAGAAGAACTTTCACTTTAACTGGGCCTAGGTTTATATTGTACATGACAAAGAAGAGATAAACTTTGTTAACTACATGGTTTTTTATACACAAGCCAAAAAACTGCTTCCGACAAAGAATTTACAGAGGCTCCAGCTGGAGGATAATACAAAGCGTTAACAGCTCATCTGACAATTTTCTTCTTCAGATATTGGCCCAACATTTCTTGAATTCAATTTCAGTTCCACCCTTCACTCCGTTTATTTCTTTTCTCTCTAAAAGCTTCACTTCTTTTATTCATCTGCCCTGGATTTAAATCTACTTTCTTCATAAGGGTTCCAAAAACAACAAACAATGTATATGGCTCATTCTGTGTGCTTTGTATGTATGGGGACAGGTGGAGGAATCACAACATATGGTGAGGGAAGCAGAAATTATACACAACTGGAAGTGTTGGATACCAGCAATGTCTGTGACCAGAGCATATTCATCCAAATTGCAATCTAGAAAGTAGCTACATCCTGCTTCTGTATATAAGGGGATAGCAAAATTAGTAAAAGTTGTGCACCTGCCAGTCACACAAAAAGATGGACATACTATTATTTAACACACCCACTCTCTAACCAATTCTAATATGTGACAAAGTACACAAAGGGTCTGATTTATTAAAGCTCCCGAAAGAGAGAATAAATTTTCACCAGTGAAGCTGAGTGATCCAGCAAACCTGGAATGGATCTGGTCCAGGATTGAAAACATTTGTTAACAAATAGTAAATAGCCTTTAGGAAATCCATTCCAGGTTTGCTGGATCATCCAGCTTCACTGGTGAAAATGTATCCTCTCCAGCCATGGAGAACTAATTATTCAGGCCCAAAGTTTCTATTTATAAAGCAGTGAATCTGTCATTCACAAAACATTCTCTGGTGGAAAATTTTTTATTTCCATGTGTTTGTAATGGCAACGACTGTCCACCGGAGAATGCTGAATGTCAGGCTCACCACTTTTTAAATAGATAAAAAAAAACAATGCTTCCTTTTCTATTATATCTAAGTGCACACCACTCAGCAGAAGCAAATGGTGAGCTGTCTTATGAGCTAATAAACTATTATATCCTGCTGTGGTATGTGTGTGTATATGTCTGTTTATTTTTTCTTTTGTTTTGTTTAATCCTACCTCTCTTTGTTCTTTAATTATATTGTCATACAGCCAGTAGGAGCAGAAAAAAACTTAAATGGTCCATGTCAGAAGGTTCCATTCTCATTTCAGGCAGACGAGTGCATCAGCTGCTTGTTTCTGTATAGGTGTTAGCAGCAATTGGCTCTTTGAACGTTAGTGAATCTTGCTAGACCTCTTGAAGGTTAGCAATGGGCTATTGGAGAAAAATCTTCTTTGTTCTACATAATTTATGTATATTTATTTATGTGAGTTATCACTTCTGTGTGCATTTTCATATTATGTAAGCCTGCGTATATTTACTGTACCCTAATGAGTAAATGCTCGTATTATAAAAATATGTTCAGAAGAACTGCTGACTCTGGGAGCTGGGAAAGTGTTAGATATGTACTATTACTTTCTTAGGAAAGCTTTGGCAATCTCATTAAAGATTCATGTTTACAAATCCATAGAATTAGATGTGCTTAAAATCCTTCCACTCAACCCAGCTCTGAACATCTCCTCATTTCATCATACAGGTATTGCAGCATATTATAAATAATATTTGTACATAATATCTAGAAATTAGATGTTTTGTTTTTTTTTACATTTTAATGGACAAAAGAATGCACATTTGGTGCAATTCTGACTTTCTGTTTTTCCCAAGATGTGTGGATAAGCAGCTTAGAGGATAGGGATACCTTCATAGTATTAATAAACTATACTATACAGTGAGATATGGACCCTTGTCTCATCATTTCCTGCACCTGTCACAGCCATACATTATTTTACATAAAAATCACAGGCAATAAATGAACATATGAAGCCATACGAAACAGATACACTAACTGTCAATTAGAAACATATTTTCTTCACCTCCTAATATTTTAAAGTGACAAACATAGAGGTAGCGGTGCATGCCATGCCAAAAAGTGAACGCCCAGACAAGGTTGTGGCTAAAGGATATTATCTAGTAAAAAAACTGTATATCTGTATATATATATATTGCAGACTCCAGTGCAGGTGAGCAGTGCAGTGCTTTAAAGTAAAAAAACTAGTAATCTGTAATCCTGTATAAACTTATATCTCCGTATTTATTTTTACAAAGCATCAATAAACAATCAAATTTTTCACGCATTTAATAGGAACAGGCATTGCTGTGTGGATCCTGGTGGTTAGCTGACCCCAAAATATCTAGTCAATATTTAAGCCATACAAGTCTCTTATAGTTTTAAACTCCCCCCCCCCCTCAAAAAAAGAAAAAACACCAGCAGAGCACTCTGTCTACCTGTTCAAACAGACAAGAGAATCAAGCTTCTATCAACAATTCTGTACATCCTCTACAGTCCACAGCTTACTTATGAAAAAAAAATTGCCGCCAGGCTATTTGAAGAGGAAAATAAATGGATAGTATAAAATGTTTTATATTATTATTTCCATCCCTATAATGTGACATTTCCATTGACATAAACAAGTGTTCTTATAGTGGCTTTGCCATCCAACTTAGTTGGGGCTCCCAGGCTAATGATATTAAAAAGTAGTATACGTTTTTTCTCTTTGGTTATTGCTATGTTTTGTACTTTTTTATTTTGTGTTTTGTACACTGTAAATATCAATAAACAAAGTTGTAAGTAGTATATAAATGTCTATAAACATGGTATTCTAAAGAAGATCTCTTTAAAAAAATAAGGGAACTAAACCGTTTCCAAAGATTCTAGTCCTTAAATGTTCCATCTAAAAAGCAGCAAGATCTCCTTGTTGGAAATCCAAAGCCAGTGGGAACAGGTAACTTCACTGCGTGCATTTTAGACTTTTGATTTTCAACTTTGTGCTTTTATGCTACTTTTTAAATACTCTGTACTTCCTTCTTACTGGTCTTAACCTGGCTTAAGCCATGTGCATAAACTAGAATTTATTTGCCCAAGATGAGTGTTCGTCATCTCGCTGATCATCCCAGGTGAAAATTGAATGTTTGTTCTCCAAAAGAAATGACAACTGTTATTTCCTAATAGAGAGAACACAGTTGGGCCTCTATCTCCCTTCCTCCCCTCTCCATAGAGGATAACACTTATGTCTGTACAGCATGTGTTCATTTTACTGTCACTAAAATTAATACATATTTTGCTAATGTTCTTTGTAGTTGGAGTCAAATGTCTCCCCATGTCCACAATGTCTTTTAGGCGGACCAATTGTGTCAAGTCTAGGTCTATTCTGTTCTTTATGGACAGATGTATGGATAAAATATATGATGACGACAAGGGATACAGGTATTTTTCAGTACATTGGTAAGGTATGTGTCCTAAATCTATTATTGTCATCTGGGACTTTGAATTTATACATTGCTATGAATTAGGAAGTGGGAATTAAAGCCTCATTGTAGCTGCTAAAGCAGTCGGACTGTTTCTTCTATGTACAGCAGGACTTCATTTTAGAACTGCTTAGACTTAAGTTAGGAATAAATTCTTGTTTAACAATAACTATTATCTCTAATTTAGATTTCTTCCAAAGCGACTCTCAAGTTTTTATGAAATGTATCAAGAAAATGGTGATTTATATTTAAGATTTGTTCCAATAATAATGTACGGTTTTTGTACATTGGCCACATGTTTACCATCTGGCAGGATAAATTGTTGTAATAATTCCATAATGATATCAATAGTAAGGTGAAGGATGGTGAATGATCTGAAGTTCAGTATTCAACAATGTGAACAACTCATCTATGTATAAAACTTTACTTTTGGAAACTATGATATTTATAAGTGGTAAAGTTAAACAAGATTTGTATACAAAACCTGGAAATGGAAATAAATTGTTACATTACTTTTACCATATGAATGTAATTATATCAATCTTATAAGAAGAGAACTTAAAAATGGATAAAGAGTTGTGAAGCTCTCAAAAAAACTTTGGACTCTCAGACAAAATATTTTCCTGTATTGAATAAGCATTAGAACATTTTAGGTGATAGTACAATGATTCCAGCATTTCAGAAATATGATATGATTATTTTAAAACTAGTCCCTTGCCACATTTAAGGCCCAAAATGAATGGGTTTACCTCCATTTTTATACAATGTTCTGTAATAAAGAAGATACATTGTTTAAAATTCTTTTGTAATGTATATGATAAAATGCAATTGTGGTTTGTTCTAGATAGAAGAAACAACACAGAAATTCAAAGACCATATAGAATATCTAAAGTATTGTTGCCTAGGCATCACTGCACCAATTTTTTTGTTTTTGTGAATAGTGCTTGTGTATTTATGTTTTCCAACATATTAGAACAGGCAAACAAAGTCTTCATTCAAAAAGTGGCCACAAATAAAGGTAATGTACTTGAACAAATGGGACATTTAAGTCTACAAGGAGTGTTTTCCCAGCCTTTAAACAGCTACGTTTAAAATTTCTATTAATTCCAATAGGCTAGTTTACATCAGAGCATTTTTGGGTGTTTTCTCAATCGACTGCAAAGACAGTGCAGCTTTTGATGTTTGGATAGTGTGAAAATGCTAATGAATGCCTCCAAAATTGCATAATGGTCACAAAATCCTTGAAAATGCCTATAATATATCAGAAATGTCCCAATTAAATGAATAAGGCATTTGGAAGTGTTTGTAGTAGTTTCAAAGTGTTGTTTTGAGGCTTTTTAGGCACTTTTTTTTAGCTATTTGGGGTCATTTATGGGTGTTTTCTCCTATTCTACCACTTCTCTACTATAAAGTTTGGCTTAAAACACCTTTAAAGATTACAATTTGTACAAAAGGCTGTATGGGCATTTAAAAGATTTTAAAAGTCACATCAGTCTGGACTTAGCCATACACAGTATGTTTATTCTTCTCATCAAAATTAACAAAAACTACATAACAACATTTATCACCAACACTTCAAATCCTTGAGATTTAGAATCAGGTATTGCAGATTAAGTGACAGTGATTGAAACCTGTCTTGTTTAAACCTCAGATATCCAGGGCTTGATGTTCTCTTTGCTAATGACATGTGAGATGTGATCTTTCCAAGATCAATAGAGCCCTTTAAGTTCTTCAGAAAGAAGGTTGTGAATGCCTTTGAGTCTAGTGAAGGATTTTCAAGGATCACTAGATTATTTCAATTTAATCTCTCAGTGTAAAGAAAATTATCTATAGGTGACATTGATTTCAAATGATGGCTAATTTGTTCAAGTCTGGCTGGCATGACAAAAGCCAGTCTAGATCTGTTTGATGCTAAAAAAAAAATTCCAATTTTAAAATGGTCCATTTACAAAGGTATACCCATATACATATTGTAACTGAGTAAATTGTGTATGAAGACATGGGCATAATTCTATCTATGGAAAACTTATAAAATTCTACTAAAGGTAAATATAAATGAAAAAAAATCAAATATAATAAAATTAAAAAGTTAAAAAAATATTGAAAAGGAAAATTTTTCTTGTGTTTTCTTCAAATACACATCACCTTTATCTGTAGACACTGTTTAAATAAAGATCTAATATCTGCATTTAAATGTGTTGAAAACCTTAATATTTTCAATGGGATGCACATAACTTTTCCAATGACTGTAAGTGGTATACATGCTCTTTGCAGTTATTGTTCAAATATAGGGGCAGACTACTGCTACAGTCTCATAACTATGAAAAACTTTATAAAGATGGGAGGGTTAAGAGATAGATTAGGAAACATCAAATGGTATTTTTGGTGTTGGAAGTATTTGAAAGTGTAATTTCTGGCTTGAAGAAGGACAAATGAAATGAGCTGGAACTGTTGCATTTTAATGTATGGATGTAGGAAACAAATAGTAGTTAAAAACTTTTATGCACCTTTACTAGTCCTCTATATTGCCTTTAAAAATGCAGCAATTTACAGGTTGGGTAAAAAAGGTTTAAAGTGACTAAAATTTAAGAAAAAGTAAATTTCAAGCGCAGGCTATTTATTGAACATCTATTTTAAATCATATATTTGATGTTGTCTGACTTCCACTTTCTCTGGATTTAGTTTGTTAACTATCATTTAGTATATTAGACCACAAGATGTCACTGCCATTCCATGGATTATACTAACCTGCCTGGTACCTTGAAAGAACCATGGCTGTGTTTGTGCTATAAAATGGATACTGACATCCAGGTTCGGACTGGGTTACCTGGGTGGAAGTGGGAAGGAAGACCTACTTCACAGAAAATTATTGGTATAGATAACCGAAAAAAGGCATGCTTAGAAAGACATTGTTTAACAGTAGCTGTTTATTCTACATCTATATTCAAAAGGAATTAAATGGGTTTCTCAGTAGCAGAATAGTCAGCCCTACCTTAAGTTCTTTGGTACTATACATACATTAAACATACCCCATTCATATAAAAAATGTCAAAGTGTTGCTGTATAGACACAAAAGTCATTCTGAGATTGTCACTATGGAACAAGATAATGTCAGATACTGTTCATGATTGTTTTACATTGATATACTGACATATAAATGTTCTGTAATCAGCATAACCAACACTTATTCCTGAGTTAATAACATATACAGGCCTTCCCGGGACCAGTCTATATGGTGGATATGTCTTACAAAGGGGATAAGAAGTTGCACTAGGAGTATGGCTATATAGATCTGTATATTGGGCATCATTTTTCAAGTCTGAGCCTTTTCATAGTGCACACTGCACACAGTTGCTGCTGTGCTTGTGTCCACAATATATCTTGAAATTATATTCTCAGAAGTAATAGTTTTACAGACCCACACAAACTATAGGACCAAGTCTAATTTTTAAACTTTATTTGTGCTTTTCTGTCTTAGCCTACTTTCAGGAAACTTCATTAAACTGCTTGAAAGCTTCTTCTGAGCTAATAAATACTTTAGTAAGTATGTAATGTATGGCCTCTTACAGGGTATAGTGATCAGAACTATGTAATCTATACCATAATGATAAATATGCAGGGGTCAGGAGTAGGGAGCAAGTTTTTAAAAATCGATCTCGCAGCGAATTTGGACGTTTTAGCTTACAGAAATTTTAAACGAGAGCGTCCAGTGTAATGTCGCTGATTGAGGTCAAATTTTAAATAAAAGAAAAATCTCTAGTGCTGGGAATCTTCTCAATGAATACGGTCGTGGCCGCATTCATTGTGAACAGTGTGCGATCCCCGGCACTAGAGGGTAATTGTGCCAGGGATCTTCTCAATAAATACGTAACATCTAGTGCCCCCCAGAGGCAAACAGGAGGATTCCCAGGGAATCACCTGAATCCCCTGTGAATCCTCCTGTTAAAATTTCCTCGATCTTCCAATAGTTTCGCGAAATCGGTTTGCCGAAATTTCGCTGAACCATCGGAAGTTCAAGGACAGTTTCGCGAGAATGCCGGAGGCATCCCTAACCAGGAATATGTAACATACAATAGTGTGCAGAGTGCAGTGATTAGGGTTAACTAACATAGAGCCTCTTACATAGTAGTTGGGGAAACAATTGTTTTAAAATGTCCTGCATTATAGGTCATTGGGAGGAAAAAAGGGTCACACACAGTATAGAGTAACAAGAAAATAGTGTAAGGAGGTAAAAAAGCTTAGTGAGAAATACTGTATGGTATAGTATAGTATAGTAGGCTCCCATGCAATCACTTGGAATAAGTATATAGAATAGAGGGTGGGAAGGGTTGCTGTTGCTCAGTGGCTGTACTGTTCTCTACGATAATTGTAACCTGCAGATGACAGATTCCTGCAAACTCTTCTTTGTTGTACAGGAGGCAATTACCTAGCAATAGCTAATGGGCAGAGTAGCTAACACCTGGTGGGTGCCTATGAAAACTGCCATCGGCTGATAGAATTTTATAGCCTCTCTGCTCCCAGTCACCAGTGCCTGTTGTACCGTTAAGCTAAGCTGATCTGTTGCTGGTGTGTTATTTGTTAGATTTACTTTTGTTGGTTTTACCTGTTCCTGACCTTGCGACTTTATGCAGCCTGGACCAGCGTCTTGCCTGTGCCCCCGACTCTGGTATGTTTTTTCCCTTGGATACCTTATTAGGTGTACCGAATACCTATGTATGGCTTCTGGCTCTGTATTCTGGACTTCCCTCTGCTGGAATCTTGGTACCCCATTATCTGTGGACTCCTGATCCTCTCCCAGTCCTTTGCCTTACGCTATCCCTTGCGCACAGAATTCCTAAAGGAATCAATGTGCTGGGACTACACAACTAGCCACCCAAGGCTTGCTATAGGCGAAGAGAGCGGTGTTAGATTGGGGGACTGGTGTCTGGCAAGCACCAGGGCCTTACATTCACAGCCCACATTCTTGATACAAGGGATCTATGATTCTCACCGAAGGACGGGTTGAAATTGAAAAACAGTCAATGACACCAAAAATGTTCTGTAATACTTGTCAATGCCTGGTGCTATGTGTCTTAAGAAAAAAAAATGCTATGCCACTGATAAAAAAGGCCTATCCCAGGACTGGTTTGTAAGCAGGGGGTCTGGATGGTGGCCAACCAAACATCAATGGTGTCAGCTGAACCTTCGTTTTACTTGTAGAACTCAGAATAGAGTGGTAGGGTGGGGCAGAAGCAATGCCTAACACTTCAGGTTAAAAGTAAGGTAGGCTAGCATAGTTTTTCAAGTAGTCAGAATCTGACACTGCAACATGGGTAAATTCAGTACAGAGAGCAATGCCCTATCCTAAGGTCCTGATCACACTAACCAGCCCTGCAGTTTCAACCCAACACTCAACTTATCTTTACCTCTTTTTAGGATACTCATATTACATACCATAGGATGCTCAGTGCCAAATATTACCTTTTCCTAAATAAAATGTACTATCCCCGAAACTCTGTTCCTGAAAACTGGTGTTTTTGGATACCTAGTTGTGAAATGTTTAATAATTCTCAAAGTCCTAATAGCCCATTCATTTGCATGATCTGGTGTAACACAATGTATGTTGATAGGCAATGTGCATGCATTAATGCAACACAATAGGTTTGATAGGTGTGAATGGGCCCCTAGGCAATAGACATATTGTTGCTCCATTCCCCATATATTTAGACCATGAAAACGTTAACATGCTAGTGCCATTTTTAAAATTAGGTTCAATATTTTCAAATCTTTCCCTAAAATAATACCTGGCAACATTGACATAAATGTCCTGGTCCAGGAATTTCCTGTGGCAGGGCTGTGAAAAAGTTCACACATGGAACCAGGAAGAACTCTTCTCATAAGCCAAGTGCTATACAACCAGGGAACTACCATGGTCCAGGGACTCTCCACATCCAGATTGAACTTTTAAAACTTTATTCACTGAGTCATAAACTCTAATGTATGCTACATCAATACTCACAACACCATCTTTTGAACATTTTCTTTGAGCACCTTTATAAAGACCTTCAGAAAATAGATGACTCCCAGAAGACAAACATCTCCATTCACCCAACTATGGGTCACTAGGTCAAACAGGCTGGGGTAGTCCTTCTAACCAGGCCTTCAAAAGAGCCCTGCCTTAGCTAATGTTGCCTTTTTTAACTCCAGGCAAAGCAATTCTAACTCCTGGGGAAGTATGGAAATCTTCCAAAACATCCCAAGTAATGGTTTCTCTACCAAATGGGCTCCCACATAAGAAAACAACTTAGGAACAACATAAAGAAGCTACTTTCTTCCCCACTTCACACTGATATTCCCACTACTTGCCTTTTTACGTAAACTCACAGTGCCATCTATTTTAGAGAATTTTAACACAGCTCAAAACATTCACTTGCCAAGGATTTTTCAATATATTTAGTGTATTTTAGATCTGCTGAACCCAGAAATTACATCAGTTAAATTGAATTGGCTCTAGTTCTTGTGATACAGGAATCAGAATAGACGATTTTACGAACAACAATAAATAACACAGCATATTATTATCAATTTTTATTTACACCAATGTTTTGCATTTTATTTAATAAATGTAGCATTATTTTCATAAAACTTTTTATTCATACATTTTTTTACAGAAACATGAGTTCTTCAAGAAGTTGTTTAAATGACCATAATGTATTTTGCTACATTTGTGGTGAATACTCTCAACAAAAACAGAGAAGAAACATTACAGAATTTGTGAAACAAGCATATCTTACATTTTTATGTTAAACTGGGGGACCAAGATAAGTATTGGGCTCCCCATATGGTATGCAAAACTTGTGTAGAGTGTCTACGTCAGTGGAAAAATGGAAAACTGAAAAGTTTGAGATTTGGTGAACCTATGGTATGGTGAGGCCCAAAAATCATCATAATGATTGGTATTTTTGTGCTGTGAATGTTAAAGGTTTCAGTCGTTACAAGAAAAACAAGTGGGACTACCCTGATTTGGAATCGGCAAGACGACCTGTGCCGCATGGTGCTGATGTTCCCATACCAGTGTTCAGTACACTCCCTGATATTCCTGTATCCGACATGGAGGATATACAGGGTTTGGAGTGTAATCCAGGAGTTAGCAGTGGAAGTGAATATGAAGTGTTTCATCAAACCAGCAGTTCTCCCAAGAAGAGCTCAATGATTTAATAAGTGACCTAAGTCTGTCAAAACAAGCACATCAACTTTTAGCATCCAGACTTAAAGAAAAGAACTGTCTGAGACCGGATGTTAAAATAACGGTTTATATGACAAAAGAGGTGACACTCCTACCATATTTTAGTGAAGATAGAGACAGTTTGTGTAGTGTTGTAACATCCCTGGACTACTAGCCCATATGGGAGTACCAGAATACCGAGCAGAAGACTGGCGGCTTTTCATAGACAGTTCCACTCGAAGTTTGAAATCTGTTTTACTGCATAATGGCAACTGCTATGCATCAATTCCAATTGGTCACTCAACAAAAACTTAAGAAGAGTATGAAAATATCAAAATGGTATTACAAAAGTTTTGCTATCATGAACACCAATGGTCCATATTTGTTGATTTCAAAATGGTGAACTTCCTACTTGGACAGCAAAGTGGATACACAAAGTACCCATGTTTCATCTGCTTGTGGGATAGTAGAGCAAAGCAGGATCACTGGAAAAAAGTGACATGGCCTCCAAGGAAAAACATGAAAAAAGGTGCAGCGAACATCAATAACGAGCCAATGGTTGATAAAGAAAAAATCATTCTCCCTCCACTACACATAAAGTTGGGATTAATGAATCAATTTGTTAGAGCTTTGTACAAGGACAGTGATTGCTTCAAATACATTTGTAGATTCTTCCCTGGATTGAGTATTGAAAAATTAAAAGCAGGAATCTTTGATGAACCCCAGATTCGGAAGCTGATAAATGATTCAAATTTCACAAAATACTTGACTGATACTGAGGCTTCTGCCTGGCACAGCTATGTCATGGTTGTCAAGAACTTCTTGGGTAACCATAAAGCACAAAATTATGAAGAACTGGTACAAAACTTGCTCTTAAACTTTAAAAATGTAGGTGCTTCTATGAGCATAAGTACATTATCTCCATAGCCATGGCGATTTCAGTGAGGAACAAGGGGAGAGGTTCCATCAGGATATAAAAGGTGATAGAAGGTATCCGGGCAGATGGGATAGACACATGATGGCAGAATACTGCTGGAGCCTTCAACGTGATTGTCCTGATCATCAGCATAAAAGGAAATCACCCAAACTGAGAGGGAAATTTAAAAGCAGATTACAATGTAATCTGCTTTTAAATGGTTTTTACAGTACAAAAACACCACAAAACATGAAATAAAAATAAAAGTACATTTTTAATTTTCTATTTTATTTTAAGAATACATTGTTGTCTATTATTTCATTATTTTTTAAAATTATTATTTATATTTATGTATTATATTATAATTTATGATTATAATAAAAAAAAATATATAATTATCATACCCGGGAGTTAATCCTAAGAATTACAGGCCCACATTATAAATAAAATATTCTATTAAAAAAAAAGGGTCACTTTTTGCATCAAAAAACTGACAGAATTAGGGGGGTTTATTTTGCTTAATTTTCATGTTTTATTAGTTTTCTATGAGGTTTCTTATTGAGGTCATTATTTCAAAAACTAGGGCGAATCTAGCAAAACCAATACAATATTTGGAATCTGTGCATCAAACATAACCTAAAATGACTTTAACCTGTTTGGCAAGAAACTATTTGTTGACCAGTGAATCACAGCACTTACTTCCCTAGACAACCTACATTTTTTTTTTGCAATGCTTTAGCAACATCTACTGTCACAAGAAGGGTAACTTTCATTTTTTTAGGGAAAATATTTTAAATCTCCTTACTCCCTTACAATACCACTACTTAAAGATTCTAAGAATTTTCACTGTACATAAAAGGGTAGAGAACCCCTTTATGTAGGGTAAAAATTTTGTTTTTTTTTTGTTGTTTTAGGTGCAACACCCGTTTAAAAAAAAAAAAAAATGGTGCAGCACCGCCCCCTATTGAATAGGAGCGCAAAGCCTCCCGGGATACCTACAACAGGCATCCCAGGAGGCACTTGGGCGCTCCTTCTATGCATGCCCGAGCATCTCATGCGCAGAAGGAACCTTTTTTCTGAAAGAGAAAAATTTGCCGATCTGACGCATGCGCAGTGATTGGCAAAACGTCACCTGATCTCGAGCCTGGGTCGGTTGACCTAGGATGAAGAACACGGAAGAGAAGACGAAGATGGCGGTGCCCGGAGCACGGGTTCAGGGGCAGATGTGGGGACGATGCAGGACCAGATTCCAGACACCCCTGGAGTGATCAGACTGCCCTGAGGACTTGGAGGTAAGTGTGTTTTTGTTTTTTCGTTTTTGCGTATAGTTCCTCTTTAAGTAAAAAAAAAATAATGCACTTTCAGCATTAATGGACTTAATGAGCCCTTCAATGCATATTTTGCAGGCATAACCCTCTGTTATCAGAAGGCCCGCTCTGAGAAACATCATGCAGCCATTGACAAAATGAATATCATTTAGTTAGGGTCTTAATCTTCCAAAAATGACCACTGAAACTCAGTGAGGTTTTTTTTTTTTTAATGCAATATTATGAAGGATGGATGAAAAGTTTAGAGCAAATTAAATTACTTTAGCAGTTAAAGGTAAATGTAAAAAAAAAAAAACAAAGAACAGATTCTAAAGCAAGAACTAAAAGAGGGACATTTAAGGAGAAATGTGGGACAGATGGATTTGGTTGAATTTCAATAAATATCAGTTGGAAGTTTTTTAAAAATACACTGGCCATTTCTTCTCGTAGTTACTACACATAATGAACAATTTTACAGACACCATGAATAAATATTGCAATATTTTGCACAGCCTTAAAAACTGGTGCATTTGAATACATTGTAGCAATAGAAAATATAGGCAGGGACAGTTTCATATTATGGCCAGTTTAAGGGTTTGCAGAATTAACCTAGAAACCTGTATTGTATGTTTTCATATATCTATCCATAATAAATCTAATTATTTGTAATTTAAGATGTTACATTTGTTGAATTATTCAAAGAATACATTTTGATCATGTCAGAAATATAGAAATGGCATGAGTCCTGTGTACTATTTATGTATGTTCCAAAGGAAAGTAACTGTCTCTATTCATTCTTACCCAGTGATTGGTGTTGTAGTAGCAATAGAGTTGTAGAAATCCAGGAGAGGGAATGTTTGAGTAGTTTTGTCAGGATACAACAGACTGGAATTCAGACTTCAGTGCGTTTCTAGAAAGAAGATCCACAGGTATTTTTTCTGTATTTGAAGTACTTTAAAGGGATAGAGCAAGACATAGGGAAATGTACACATTGCAGAACTTTAGTGTATATATTTATACAGGTAGTCCCAGGGTTACATACGAGATAGGGACTGTAGGTTTGTTCTTAGTTGAATTTGTATGTAAGTTGGAACAGGTACATTATTTTTCTATATGCAATTAGGACAGATGTTTGTCTCAACATATTGATAGGCAGCATGGTGTCAGTTACTGTATAAAATCCTCACTGTGAGTTAATCAGAAACAAAGCAAAAGAAAAAAAGTAATTCAAACCGCCCCTTCCCCCTATGAAGCCTCCGTCCTGAACATGAACAGCAGGGAATACCCGTTTGTATCTAGGAGTTGTCCATTTGTCAGATGTCCTTAACTCGGGGACTACCTGTACTTTGTTTCTTAGATTTAGCATTTTGATGCCTGAGGTGGACTTTAAAATATATCCCATGGAAAATATCTAATTTTAATTTTCAGAAAAAAATACAAAAATACCAAAGTACAAGTACAAATGTACAAAAGAAAAGTACAAATGTATTTTAATAGAACGATCCTGAGTTTTTATAAGTGCACAATTGCACAATTTTCTAAAGATTGGACACTCCTTACAAAGTTAAATATTTAGTTATTTTTATTAATATAAAGTAAACAACTACTGCAGAAAAGAGGGTGTTAAAAAGATGTCTAAATGTATTAATATACAGTTGCATTGTATTCCTTAATATATAAAACATAGGAATAAGGATGATTATGTCTGCCGGGTTTGATTCACAGGAGGTTCTTCAAATCTAAATTGAAATCCACAAACCCCTAACTTAGTAACACATTCTATTAAAGTCTGTGGGGAGTAAATTTTGGTTCTACAATCTAGCTATAAGGCAAACCTTTGTCAGAGTGATCATGGGGATCTGGGCACTGCCATGGGGGACATTTAACAAACCAAGAAACATAAATACCATACAGCAGGGAGAGGGCCCTTTTGTTGTGACCTTAAAGGTCAATGTGGAAAAACCACAAACATTTTAAATAACATGCTTGGGGAATGACTTTAAACTGCATGTGTTATAGAGCTGTGTGATATTCAGACAGCATCAGTTTCATTGTATGCTGGCATTACTTATTTTGGATGAGTAAATGATTTCTTTACATGTTAAGGCTACGTCTACACTAATGGTAATTTTAAATGCAGATTTTGTTTGAGTTTTTAAGTGTTTTAAACCACTGGGCCATTTCCTATAAAGTGGGGTGCCAAGCCTATTAAAGGGCCTTGTTTCAATATTACTGAGCGAACCCACTCTGATACATTGGCAAATGCCTGCAAAAACCATGAGGTCCATATGAAGGAGTAAAATTACTTTACCATGGACAGGACCAAAATATATGGATATGATCTGTTTACTTTTGAGGAATCACATCTTCAGAAGGCATGGGACACCATAGGGTCTGATTTATTAAAGCTCTCCAAGACCAGAGGGGATAAACTATCATGGGAGAACATGGGTGGTCCAGAACACCTTGAATTAATTTCTTAAAAACATTTGCTAATATTTGATAAATGTTTTTAATCCTGGACCAGACCAGGTTTTCTGGATCACCCAGGTTCACCCACGATAGTCTATTTTCTCCTGTCTTAGAGATGTTTGAGAAAATCATGACCATGGTGTGTAAGACCTGGGTTCTGTAAAAATGGATCACTTGTTTGTTATCATTTTCCTGATATCTTTTACTGATAGATGATATATATATTAGTGTCAGATGTTCATCCCTCTCTGCCTCTGATATTTAAACAGCTCAGTCAAAGAATCCTAAGGGATAATTTTAAAAAGCCATGTATATAAATATATATGTATTATAGAGTATATTAGGCTGGAGTTGGAGATATATATTTCCTTTCAAATAGGGTCTGCAACAATTACAAAGTTACAGAGCTCTGCATTTTTCCATGTGGTACAAGTCAGGGTACTGAAGGAAAGCAGTGGTAGACATCCCTACCAAGGTCAAAGGGAAAAAAGCCTTAGGACAAGAAAGCAATAGACAATGCTCTGCAATAGGCTTGCAGTTTAAAATGGCTAAGACATTGTTCATTTGAGAAATGTCCTAGTTAAAAAAAGAATAAATAAAGATATATAATAACCCTGAGCATAAAATAAAATATGTACAAAAACACTAAATATTCTTAGTAGGTCCACCCAAAAGTAATATTCTATATTTCACTTTATGTCCTATTTTATTTAAATTGTTCTTAAAGATGTGTGTATTGCTTGTAAAGTGACTGGACAAGGTTGGTGATTAGTTTTGGGTTGGCTGACCCGAATCAATGTCACTATTTACGTACACATCACATAAATTTTGGATACTGATGAACATTTCTTTTTTTTAGTTAGGGACAGCAACTTGATCGTTCTTGCCAAAAGTAATTGAATGTAAAAGTTGTGCGTGTCCCTTGGTAAAAGAGGACACGCTGGACAAGTGAACTGTCAAGATCAAACAAAACATCTATTTTTGCGGTTTTAACTTTTAGGAAAGCTTTGGTGAATATTCGCCTTTGTAGTTTAGCTGTCCATTTAAATGTTTGACATTCAAATCAATGACAAACAAAGCATCACTAAAAATAACTTGCTCTGCAGTACATGGTATCCTCGCGTGTTTTTCTACATAATACTGTATATTAATTTTCTTTTTATGACGCTTTAATCCATTTGGGACTATCTTTTTTGCCTATTTCATAAGGCAAGAATGCACATTATAACATCCCACTGTGCTCTACAAGAAATCTAAACTTTTAACCCATATCAAAAACATTTTGCGCACACAGGGCAATGTTTAGTTTTATTTACTTTCATATGCTGATATATAGCACATTTCCTCATTTTATATGAGAATGAAAACTGCTCAGCCTAATAGAGTGAATAAAAACTGTATTTTTTTACATGAAATCTGCTTACTAGATTTATAATATTTACTAGCAACCCATTCCCTAGTACAGGAAGATTTACAAAAAGCCACAGTTGACCTAATCCTATAGTCAGTAGCACAGAGGGAGCATCTCCCCATTTTGGGGACCATTTATCACTGTTGGTTTGTTCAGTCATAAAACAGTAAAATGTTCTGTTAAACTAAATTGAATAGCAGTAAGGACTCACTTCTTACATGCTACCATTTTTTCTAATTAGCCAATGGCTCGCCCTAATATTATTGTTGTTTCCTTTGTTTACTATTAATATTGTTTATTCCACAACCCTGTTGATAAGGACCAGGGCCTGGATATATGACCAGATATGCAGTTGAGGCAATGAGAGGCAAAATACATTTTAATGTGCTTGCAACCTGCCTTCTTCATGGCCGATCTGGACAACTGCCAAATATTTGCACTTAATTCTATTGTTTTGTACAAACCCTTATTTCTAGACTACATCATATTCAGATACGCCCTAGTGCTAAGATTTAGATCTCTTATGCTCTTTCCCCTTGTTCCTATTATGATCTTTGTACTAGGGAATTACAGTAGATACTGCATATCACAGAAACTCTTTTTCTGCAAATATTGCCACTTAGAAATTAACTAAACCAATCATATTTCATGTGCTTACAGGAAGGAATGAAAAATAGCAAGCGCTGTATGAAAAAGTTACTCTACTCTTCCATGAGTATGTAATGAAGTGGTTTAAGGGTGCCCATATTATTTTTTGAATCACTGACCCTAAGTAGGTGGCTCAGATTTTCAGCTAATTGTAGCACAACGTTTTAGGTGTGAGACTAGAACTAATAAATCCAAAATATTAGCTTCACTTTACAGAAATTAGCATTTTTAGCATAAGTTTAGCAATGGCTGTTCACACTTTAGGTCTACACAAGTGTATTGTGATGCCTTACAATGCTGGCATTAGTTTGTAAATAAAATCCTGTGCAGTCCACTTGCATCCTGGGACTAGGCTGTATTAGCTTAAAATTCAACCCTGCTTATCCTAGTGCTTAGATTTACCATGTCTCATCCACTCACCAAATGTCAAAATTTGTAACATGGTCTAGCATCAGGAGCTTAAAGCCGCGTACACACATGCAATTCTTGTCATTGGAAAGGATCTTTCACGATCCTTTCCAACTATAAGACGATAAGAACTGCACTATGCATGAACGAGTGCTGTTCATAAAGCACCGTTCTGCTCTATGCAGAGGGGAGGAGGAGAACGACAGAGCGGCAATCTGCTGCGCACTCTTCCCCTTCCCTTGCATTAGGATCGCTCGTCGTTCATCGTCTGTGGATCTGCCAGTACAGATCCACGAATGATAAATAACGCGGGCTGTACACACGCCAAATTCTTACCCGATATAGGCCCTGAGCCGATTATTGGGCGAGAAAAATTTAACGTAGCCTAATGTTTGTAAGTCAAGTACCCAAGTACCTTGGACTAAGGTACCAAGGGGGCTTTACCATACAGGGATCTGTTTTAAAGGCTGGCATAGATATTTATAACCACAGTGCTAAAAGGTAGACATTTTTGGGTGCAGTCTTGGTCCTTGAATGTCCCTGAAAAGATTTTGTGTTGTACCTAAAGATTTATCATATGCGCTTCATAACCTTTTTGAAGGTGGTTATTCTTTTTGGGTTTAGATTTCAATGGCTTCTCCCTTTTAAAAGGAAATCTTTATGCATAAAGTGGAACAGTGGAACAATGGAGGCCTTCCCTGCCTCCGCTTTTTTGACGGGTGCTAAAAACAGCAATACAATATTTAATGCTATAATCTGTGTGAATTCATCAAATACAATGCTGGCCAGGAGTGACTTTTGATAGCATTATAAATAAACACCTGATAATAATGAATGGCAAGGGATTTTGATGGTTTGATGGGATTTTGATCATCCAAACAGCAATTTACTCTATTATATAGCTGTATTACCAATCACCCTGGAATATTCCCTATTTATGCAGGGCTGTACCTTGTGTCCCTGCTGTGCACTTACTCTTACCTGTCCTTATTAGTGGAAGTCATTTTCTCAAACCTATGCCTAATCGATAGGTTTTTCTGCTTTTTCCTGGACTGCATTGTTTGTCTGTCTCTGACTTTTTGTCCAACTGACCATGCCGTGGATTATTCCCGTGTTTGTACCTTTTTGTCTTCTTACCATTGGTATATTACCTCTGCTACTGCTCTCTAAAACTGATCTTTATATGAACTTGACCTGGCCACCAGTCTGCCAACTCTACTAGAGATGTGTAATAAGTATTTTGGAAAAGATTAGGATAGCAGAACAACAAATATTCAAAAGGATTTAAGAGACCCTGCACTACTACTGGGAAACCTGGAATATTGAATATGAAAATCATCATGTAGTAAAATCTGTTGGCTATAGTGCATCATAGTCTAATGGAAATAAAGTAAATAGTGCTAACATTAAACCACCTACCAGGGCACACTCATTGAATTGTGGAGCCCAGTATGTCCTTTTCTTTAAAATAAACTCATATAAATAATCATTTTTTATGTCCTTAGGCCTTCTGAACACAGATCCCTTCAAAAGGCAGGAGATGCATGCAAGTACATGTAGTAGTGTAGCAAAGAACCAATTGGTGAATTAAAGTACAACTTCTGGCATTCAGCAGGCTTGATCCACTGTTGTGTCTCTAGAAGGGAATCCACCTAAAAAACACTAAAACAATTTCCTGGAGTAAATGCATGAAAACAGGAGGTGGCTGATAAAAGCTTGCAGAGCTTCAGCAATACTGAGATACAGGATTGGTGAAAATAATTTAAAATATTTGTTAAAAATTACATTGCCAGTTGTTTGGAAAATGCACAGTGCTTTAACAAACTAAAGGTCATTAAAGTCTAAATCTACTTTAGTAACCGTATTTCTTTAAAAAATTGCCAAACCTTAATGCAGCTTTAATAGATTGCTTACACTTTGTAGTATTATGACGCAAGCCGGATCATGCTGTTTGCACTAATTGTAGTAAGTTGGTTTCTCTATGTAATAACCAGACCCATTATCTTAATGGTGTGGCTAACAACAGATTAATCTGTCAGTTTGTATTTAGTGAATATGCTGGCTCATACCTGCCATATTCTCTAAGTTAATTCTGGTTTCACAAAATGACTCACAGAGTGTCTCCTTTCTCACTTGAGTTTGCAATATTTTATTAAATTCCAAAGTGTCTTGTGCATTTGTTACTGTGCACACAATATTAGAGCTTGAACCAAATGCACACAGCAATTACTAACGGCTTTTTTTGCATAGTTTTCTATAAAGAACTGAATGAAAGGATGCAGTATGGTTTAGTGCTTTCAGACTTTCTATGGTAGCGCATTGTAAGGGTATATACAGACTGCCGGTATGAACCTTTTCTAACATTAACTTATGAATAGAGACAAATTTGCATGTTTGAATAGGAGCATTTAGTTGCCAAACTTGATTCAGTTTGACCTGCAGCGTGCACCTTTACTAAGTGGGTGAACTACATTAGAGTGTCCATTATTAGGCTTGCTGCTGTTTTTTTTAATAGTTTAATGTTCCTTTCAATAATATTAGAGCCACTAAAACCTCTGCAACCTTCCATCTCTTTGAGACATTTATAATGGATGCCAATTATAACTGAATAAAATCAAATGTTTCAATGCTTCAGTCTTATATAATTTAGGGATAAAATGTCTTGTTAAAATGAGTACAATTATTATTGCAAAAAAGGCATTCAACTTTATAGTGATTGATGGTCAGCACAAAATATCTGAAGCCGTAGTGGATTTAATTATGTTCTAGTTATTCTACAATACAAATATAAATGATAGTTAAAGAAATCTAAAATTGGGTGTTTATTAAAAATATAGAGGTAGAACTTTAAATGTACAAATGTTCACCCATTATATTTAGGAAACAGAAGAACTTTACAGAAAAGAAGGAGGCAAGAGTGTTAGGTTCTTGCTTGGAATATTCTGTGCTTCTTTATAGGCAGCTTATGAATGTTATCCGGATGAGCTGATACATAGTGCAGTGATAATAAACCCACAGGTTCCTATATTTGCTTCCTGTACTAAAAGAGAGGTCACTGGAAGTCTAATTACAACTTGTGGTTATGTCCACCGGAACGTTATATAGCTCTGCTTTTCTGCCGGGGTGCCATTAAGCACGAATAAATAGTTGGATGTACCTTGGATGTGGTGTACTGAATGCGAACTGAATTTTAATGACATTTGAAGCGTTACAATTCTAAAAAATAAAAAAGAACCGGTCATTTTGGATAACATTTAATTCATTAATATAGCTGGTGCTGGGAAGGTAGGAACATACAAGCCTTTTTTTCTTTTGTTCTTTTTTTGTAGACATACATTTATAAGTCTATTTATTTTTACATATACATGTAAAAACGATATGCTCAATAAAAATGATCTTAGGAATATGAGGTTTTAAAACAGTTCTTACAGTTTATAGTTCTTGTAGTTGTTTTGTAAACTAGAAACTGCAAATGTCCAAACTGCTTTTCTTCATTTCCCATTGTTGAAAAAATGTACTTTTTAATTTATGTATAAATTACCCATCCCTAATAAATACCTTATGATATTGCCAGTTCCCTCCTCAGTGCAGGAGCTGCTTGGATTGCTGACCATGCTAACCATGGAAGCAGACCCATAGGGTACACAGGGGAAACTAATAGGGTTGGTAGGATCTGGTTGATCCTCTGTAGGTTCAGTTTGTGGAAGAAATGGGAATATAGCAGTAATGTGGCCAATGCTGTGGTTTTATGGAGTTATTTTCTACCTTGAGACAGTATTTCAGCAAGTCAGCTGAAAATGTGGGACAGTGTATTTCAGCAAGTCAGCAGAAGGGGTATGTGATAGGTTGTATGAACTGGAAGTTTCCAAAAAACAGGAGTTTGCAGACAGCTTCACCTTATAATTAAGGCATACAAGAAACTATAGCAATAAAGAAAATGGATTGCATTAAAAAAAAAATCCACCAAAGGGTTCCTTCATGCATTCAGATGATTTTGCTATTGCTACTGCTTCTGCTTTTTTTGTGGTTATTTTACACCCTTTATTGCAAAAAATGAAATGTCCCATAAATGTGCTGTTGTCCTCACCATGATTTACAGATGAAGGAGGTCACATTTGGTATGACACTCTAAAGTTCTCGTTAAAGCAGACCTAGTATTGAACTCATATGTTTGTATATTCAAGTGTATGCATGATAAGTAATGTATAAATGCAACAATGTGACAATTAAAAATAAATATTATTGTAAATGTGGTACTAGAAAGGTTTAAGCTACTACAACTCAATTAAATTTTACAGATAGAAAGTTATATAAATAATATAATAGTAATTTATATTTATAATATTAAATTAAAAAATATAAGGGTAATGTATAATAAAATGTAAAAAAAATATTTGTGGCCAAATATGTCATTAAAATTTAAAATATATAAATATATATATATATATATATATATATATATATATATATATATATATAAATAACCCTGGCTGTTTGAGACCAGAAACACCTTTAGCTGATAGCAACATCCCTTTAAAGTTTACAGACTTAACCTCCCTAGCGGTTCATTTCTTTCTGGATTTATATGTTAAAAAGCGGTACATTTTTTTCATGAACATTTTTTTTCATTGTAGGCCTGTAATTCTTAACTCACATAACTCACTAGAATATGTCCAAACATAAATCTGAGTAAAATAAAGTTTGAAACACAAAATCATGTCATAATAATAATAATTAAATTTAATAATAAACTTTAAATAAAAAACACAAAAATCTGAGGTTTTTATGATTTTTCTCCTAAACTAATAAACAACTAATAAACATCCCGGGTGTGATATATTTTGAAACGGGAAATGGTCAAAAGATGGTCAGTAATCAAATGCAGAGGTCAGTAATCAAATGTATTGGCAGGTAGGCAGTGCACTGTAACAGTGTATCTCTCACTCCAACCCTCAGAAAGATACTGGCTACTTTGTATTGGATTTATTATAGTTATTTGTATTGAATCCAAAACAAAAAATTTGAATTTCCCGCTGGCCACGCCCCCGGCACATGCACAGACGTCTCCAGTAAACTCCTCCGGTGACTCATCAAGACACAGACATAAAGACACAGAGACGCTGTTGCAGGGGGAAGACAGGAAGAGAGGAGCCTGCAGGAAGATGCGATTGCTGAAGCAGAACGGAGGAGGACGCCGGCAGATAAGGTAAGTCTTTATTTATCATTTATTTATCGCTGCTTTATCTACCCCGAGTGTGACTCGGGGTTACCACTTTTAGCAAGTTTTTTCTATTATAGTGTGACTCGGGGTTACCGCTAGGGAGGTTAAATGTGTAGGGATAGCATTGGTATTGGCATATGAAAGTATAAAAGTTACTGATGGGAAACCTGTTGAGGAGGAAGACAGATTAACTTTTCCCTACATAGCTGTAGGGGCTTAAATACATACTTTCCCCCAATGTGGATAGCATGCTGGTGTTGATCCCCACGGTTGAATGTATATTTCTGGCCAGGTGGCGGGGCCCTTTTGAGGTGATGGAGAAAATTGGGGAAGTAAATTACAAAGGTACACCAGCCAGGAAAAAGAAACAAGTGTATAATGTGAACCTGTGAAAGCTCTGGAAAGATAGTCTCCCTAGCTGTCGAGCCTACCGTTAAGTCAAGGTGAATCTTTCGTCCCAGAGATGACAGTAGCTGAAGCCCTTTTAAACTCTTGGAAACAGGAGGTCAAAGAATTTTTGATCAGAAATAGAGACATATTTTCTGAACAGCTAGGCCAGACCTCTGTTTTTAAGCATAATATTTTAGGAACCAGGAGTAAGGGTTAATATTAAACCTTACAGAATTCCTGAAAGCTGTGTCTGAGGAGGTAAGAAAGATGCTAGAGTTAATGGTGATTGAGAAGTCTAATTCTAAAATTTAAATCTACATTGTTCTGATCCCAAAACCAGATGGTACTTGGTGGTTTTGTAATAATTTTAGGCAACTGAACTCTGTTACTAAGTTTGACGTCTACATGATGTCCTGTGTACATGAGCTCATAGAGCGGTTGGGTGGTGCTTGTTTTTTTACCACATTAGATTTAACACAGGGGTAGTGGTAGATCCCATTGGCTAAAGAAGCCAAAGAAAGGACTGTTTGTGTACAGTGTGCCTTCCACTATATGGTCATGCCTTGATGTAGTAATACAGAGTTTATATTAGGAGTCCCATTTGCCACGTGTACCGCTAGTTCTAAATGCCCTTTGAAAATTTGGTTTTACTGACAAAAAAAAAAAATGGGCAATAGGTCTAGAAGAGGTTAAATACATAGGATATAAAATAGGCTGGGGGTTATAAAACCTCAAAGTAACAAAATTGATGTAATACGTAACTTGCCCCAACCCCCTACAAAGAAGCAGGTTCATACTTTTTGGTAGCTAGCATCCAATTACAGACGCTTTGTCCCTCATTTTTCCACTTTCCCAGCTCCTGTGACCGACTTGACAAAAAGAAAAAACACAGTGCGAGTGAAATGTACTCATGAAGCAGAACAGTCATTTGTGGCCCTACATCTAGCTCTCTGTGCTTGAGCTGTGCTATGTTCTCCAGATTTTTCTAAAAACTTGTGGTACTGACTAATGCTTTGGACGGAGGTGCAGTGTTATCCCAGCTTCGGCACTGTACTACTGCACAGCTGAAAGTTGAATGACCATGAGAAAAATGATGCTGTAGTTGAAAAAGGCTGCTTGACTGGAAGGGTTCCATTATTATTTAATTTGTTGACAACTAGACCTAGTAACTGATTAGTAATATGACCTAGTAATAAATTGTGTGTACGTCCCAAATTTCTCTCTTCTGCCCTGCCATTTTTAAAAAATCCATTCTGGGATTTGGGGTTCTCCCTGGGGTAAGTGCTCTGCTGACATAAAAAGATCAGGTCAGTCCTGTTCTGGGAACTGAGGAAACCAAAAGGTATTTTGTGCTGGAAAGTCTGCTATCCATTGTTGTGCTGTTTAGGGCAAACATTAGGTTTGCTCACTGTAGAGAGGGTTTCTCATTTTTTTGTGTTATAGTTAGTAGACCATCAAGGGTGGCATGGGTTTTGTTAATGTTTTTTTTTTTTTGCTACTTTGTATATAAAGTGAGGCCCGAGAAGCCTGTGCCAGGGGAGATAGGCGGGGGCCAGTATGACTGAGACGGGTAGGCCAATAGGTTTTGTGATAAAGGGGGTGTCAGTGGTCTGATCAGATAAAGGGGTCAGGATAGGTCAGTAATTAAAACAAAGGGAGGGGTAAAATGAAGTTTATAAAATAGAGAGAAAAGAGAGGAGGTTAGAAATTTTCCAGTTGAAAGGACAAGAGATCTGTGCTTTACCTACCATGTTTTCTCTTGATGCTTTATGGGCCCAGTAGGACTGATGGGGGGGATGAGGGCTATGGTCCTGTGAGTAGTTGGTTAGCAGGGGGGGGGGGGGGGGGG